>NC_133374.1:31311131-31330445 GCF_049309525.1 Garra rufa
GTTGACACCAAAATTGGTCAGATTTCTGTAATGAAAAGAGAGTTATTGAGGATAAAAGCATGTTTGGTGTTGCTGCTCTTTTAGTTTTTTAAGTCAGATTAAGATAGAAACCTCTATTTGACTGTTGTGCCTTACTTGACACGTTGAGAATCTCTTACGGCCTTGTTTCTTCCACGATAGCAGACAAAAGTGCTTGTCATGATGATGCTCTCTAGAGCCATTTTAAAGTCCAAGAAAGTTTTTTTTTTTTTTTTTTTTTTCAAAGCACAGTGCCGAATGTGCTGAAATTGCTTTCAGACAAGTTATCAGGCAGGAACATTTCACAACATGACGATAATCACAACAAAATCAAAGCGAGGCAAAATTTTAATCTGTCTCTCATTGAATAGAAACAACAATTGCCTCCAAATTTCTCTGAGTTGCGATCGTAATTACCCCATGCAGGGTGTGACAAAAGTCATTACTACACTGAAAATGGATCAGAAACGCACAGTGCAAACTAATTCTATTAAGTCTGTAACTGTTAATTAAATACAAACATTCTTTGAGATTCAATCTTTGGCTGCATCAAATTAAATTCTCATTCTGATATCAAAACTCTGCAGAGCAGAAGATCTGTGCAAAATAACATTGCGTGTTCTTTAGGGGACGCTCCAGGTTCAATAGAAATTAATCTACGGCACACTCTTCATGCAGTTGATGAATTTATTTATGTGATATAATATATATTTAGATAGTAAATTACAATAACTTGGGTTATTTGTTATTTATGCAGCAAAATAACCAGTCCTTCGTTTGAAAGAACTAACAAAAAAATCAATTACAGTAATGCACTTATAATAGAAGTCTATGGGGCCAGACATTGCAGCAGGAAAATATTAAAATGCAAACATTTTCAAAATTATCAATAAAGTCCTAAACTTTATTATGTTATAATGAGACTTGCGAAGAGACTTGTACAAAGTAACAAATTATATAATCAGAATAATAATATATAGACAATTTATTTATATTTAAACTTATAACTATATTTTTACTTCTGTACATATATTCATGATTTACATTTCGTATTCAGTTTTGTATCTATATATTTACAATTCACATGTATATATTCAGACTAGGGCTGTCAAATGATTAATCATGATTAATCACATCCAAAATAAAGTTCATGTTTACATACTAAATGTGTGTTTTCTGTGTTTATTATTATGTATTGTGGCCCGGGCGGGGAATAGCACGACAGAACAAGAGGTTTAGGTGAGCCCCGGAGGGTGCGTTTATTGACAATAGTGCAGAAGTGAAGGAGATAATACGGGGAAAAGGGCGATGTGGCGTCTTCGGTGCTCGGTGTCTCGTGAATCCTCTGTCCCTTCGTGCTCTTTGGTGACTGTGCCAGTGAGGGGTGAGTGCAGGAACGTGCGGTCACCCCGAGTGAAAGCGGTCCAGGCTGGGTGCGGCCCAATCGTCACGGCGAGTCTGTGAAAGGAACGATAGAGAGAGACGGTAAGCGTTTTAGCTCTTTGGGGAAGCTTCTCACCCTTCTGTCCTTTGGGGCTCGTTTATAAAGGAGATCTCGCCGTGATCGATTGGTCCGTGTTGAGCAGTTGCAGGTGTTCCTGATGAGTTGCCAGGGCGACGCTGATTGTTCCTCGGGACTCCCGCCACACTCCCCCCCCCAAGCGACGTCCTGGTTCTGGAGGAGAGAAGAAAAGGGGGAGACTGGGGGTGGGGGGGAAGTGACCCCTGACAGACCTGCGTATGCTGCCCAGGACCGAGAGAGCCCGTCTGCGTTGGTGTTGCTGGTGCCGGCTCGGTGGCGCACATCGAAGTGGAAGTCCTGGAGCGAAAGGAACCACCTTGTGACTCTGGCGTTCGTGTCTTTTGCTCGGGCCATCCACTGTAGGGGGGCGTGATCTGTAAAGAGAGTAAAATGTCGACCCAGTAAGTAATATTTTAGCTCCAGGACTGCCCACTTGATGGCGAGGGCTTCCTTTTCCACGGCCGCGTATTTCTTCTCGGCCTGGGACAGCTTACGGCTGATGTACATGACAGGATGCTCTTCTCCCTCCTGGACCTGGGAGAGCACGGCTCCCAACCCCGTGTCAGAGGCATCCGTCTGGAGCAAGAAGGGACAGCCGAAGTCTGGAGCTCTCAGGACGGGTTCCGTGGTCAAGGCTTCCTTAATGCGTGTAAAGGCCCGCTCCGCGTAATCATTCCAGTGGACCCGTTCTGGCTGTCCCTTCCTGGTCAGGTCCGTCAGGGGGGCAGCTATAGAGGAGAAACTGGGGATAAAACACCGGTAATAGCCCGCCAACCCCAAGAAGGCACGTACCTGGGTCTTGTTGGTGGGCCGGGGGGTGTCCAGGACGGCCTTTACTTTGTTTTCCTGTGGTCGTATGAGTCCTCTCCCGACCGTGAACCCCAGGTAGCGTGCTTCGTTGTAGGCTAGGTGACACTTGCGGGGGTTGGCGGTCAGTCCAGCCCGACGGAGCTCAGACAGCACCCTGCGGAGCCGCTCCAGGTGGTCCTCCCATGCCTCCGAGTGGATGACTACGTCGTCAAGGTACGCCGCCGCGTATGTCTGATGGGGGCGAAGGACGACATCCATGAGGCGTTGAAATGTTGCGGGTGCCCCGTGCAAGCCGAAGGGAAGGGTCCGGTATTGCCAGTGGCCAGACGGAGTGGAGAAGGCTGTTTTTGGTCGGGCTTCGGAAGAAAGGGGGACTTGCCAATAGCCCTTTGTCAGGTCGAGTGTTGTGATATACCGGGCCCTTCCCAGGCGCTCTAGGAGTTCGTCCACTCGGGGCATGGGGTAGCTGTCGAAGGCAGAGACTTCATTGAGGCGCCGGTAGTCATTACAGAAGCGCAGGGTGCCGTCTGGCTTCGGGACGAGGACGATCGGGCTGGACCAAGGGCTCCGGGATGGCTCAATTACCCCCAGTTTGAGCATTTTTTGGACCTCCTGCTCTATAGCCTGCCGGCGGGCCTCTGGGACTCGATAGGGCCGTTGCCGGACGACGACGCCTGGAGGAGTGTGGATGTCATGGGAGAGGACGTTAGTCTGGCCGGGGGTGTCGGAGAAGACGTCTTGGAACTGACCGACCAGGTGCCGCAGCTCCGTCTTCTGGGCGGCCGAGAGGTTAGGGTTGGCGTCCACAACCGCGGGCTCTTGGACGGCTAGGGCGGCCACTTGGTCTCGGTCCCCGACCCATTTCTTCAGCAAATTGACATGATATAGTTGTACAGCCTGCCTTCGGCCGGGCTGTCTTACCCTGTAGTTCACCGGGCCGACTCGTTCCTCCACTGTATAGGGTCCTTGCCACTGTGCCAGGAACTTGCAGGCTACGTTGGGGACCAAGACCATCACCTTGTCACCTGGGTGGAACTCCCGCGGTTGGGCCGCCCGGTTGTACAGACGTTGCTGGGCTTGCTGGGACTTCACCAGATGTTCCCGGACTAATGGCATGACGCGGTCGATTTTACTCCTCATATCTTGCACATGCTCAACGACGGTCCGGTAGACTGCCGGCTGCTGCTCCCAGGCCTCTCGGGCCACGTCGAGGAGGCCGCGGGGTTGTCGTCCAAAGAGGAGCTCAAATGGGGTGAACCCCGTGGATGCCTGGGGAACTTCTCGGACTCCGAACAGCACATAGGGGAGGAGGAGGTCCCAATCTTTCTTGTCCTCAGCAGCTACCTTCCGCAACATCTGCTTCAGGGTCTGATTGAACCTCTCGACGAGCCCGTCGGTCTGAGGGTGGTAGACTGATGTGCGGATTTGTCGTACCTTCAGCAGCCGGCAGAGGTCAGCCATTAGCCGGGACATGAAGGGCGTTCCCTGGTCGGTCAGTATCTCCGACGGTAGCCCCACCCGGCTACACAGCAGGAACAGTTCCCGGGCGATGGATTTCGCGTTGGCTTGGCGTAGCGGAACGGCCTCTGGATACCGGGTGGCGTAGTCTACAATGACGAGGATGTGCTCGTGGCCCCGGCCAGACCTCGGCAACGGCCCTACGATGTCCATCCCGATCCGCTCAAAGGGCACCCCAATGATGGGTAAAGGGATGAGTGGGCTGGGGGGAGGTTTCCGTGGGGATGTCCGTTGGCATGCTGGGCAGGCCTGGCAGAACCTCTTGACCTCTGCTTCGAGTCCCGGCCAGTGGAATCTATCACGGATACGTTGCACGGTATTCTGGGCGCCCAGGTGTCCAGCCATGGGGTGAGCATGCGCCAGCTCCAGGACTGTCTCCGTTTTCTCCTTGGGGACAACGAGAAGACGTTTTACCTCCCCCCGCCGCTCCGCGACACAGTACAGCAGACCGTTTTGCACGACGAAGTGTGGGAGAGGGTGAGGGGCCGGAAGGACGTCCTGGCCTTCAAGGACGCGTACTTGCCGCCAGCAGTGTTTCAGCCTGTCGTCTTCCTTCTGGGCTCTTCCAAAGTCTCCCCCACCCGTAACCTGCTGGAAAACATTATGGAAAAGGTTAGTATCACGGGCGGGGGACTCACCCTCTCTCCCACTGTCGGTTGTCAGCAGGCTGTGTGGGCTCTCAGACCCCCGCGACGGCTGGCGACGTAGGCGTCGGCGTGGACGGGCGGGCTGTGTGGTTTCGGCTAGGGCGGCCTCCAACCCCGGCCAGTCCCGTCCCAGTAGCAGCGGCACAGGTAGGTCCTTGAGGACGCCAACTTCCAGAGTCCAGGCTTTACGACCTTTGTGGAAGGTGAGAAGATTAGTAAATACCTGGCGGGTATCTCCGTGGACACAAGTAATGGGCATTACAGCTTTGGGACTAGGCCGGGGTTCCAGCGTGCCGGGCCTTGCTAGGGACACGGCACTTCCTGAGTCCAGTAAAGCTTGACAGGAGCGGCCTTGAATTTTCACCGTGGTCATCGGGGCTCCACGGGGGGTCCTGCGGTGAACCACACAGCCCGCCATCCAAGGCTTCACAGGCGGAGACGGTGGGTCCGTGGGCATCGGTTCGTCGCGGGGGCTGGACGGTCTGCGCACTGGTCGTGGGATGCCCTCTGGCGGCCGTCGCTCCTGGGGCACCCTCCGGGGAAAAGGCGGCGCTCGCTCCCCGGCCTCCCGATGATAGGCTGCGTCCGCCAGTTCGACCGCCTCGACGAGCTCTGCGATGGACTTTGGGCCCCGCATGCCGGCAGCCTGCCTCATCGAGCGCGGGAGCGCTCTCAGCATCCGGTCAACCACTACCCGCTCGGCGACTTGGGAGGGGGATGGCGAGTCCTCTAGCAGCCAGTGTTCGGCTAACCGCATCAGATCGGCGGCTTGGGTGCGTACTGGCAACCGCGCTTTGAATTCCCACTCATGGAAGCGCTGGGCGGCAGTGGTCGCTGATAGCCCTAAGCGGCCTAAAATTTCTCTTTTCAGTTCATTATAATTACTTTGAGAAGACGCAGGTAATGAAAAGTAAGCACGCTGAGCTTCCCCCGAAAGCAACGGTGCCAGTAACGCAGCCCAAGTACCTCTAGCCCAGCCCTCTGTACGAGCGACTGACTCAAACATTTTGAGGTAAGCCTCAATATCATCATCTGCGGTTAGCTTGGGTAAAAGCCGAGCAGCAGTGACGCGGGGATCAGGTAGGGGAATATGTTGAGCGGCTGGTAGTCGTAGTTCTGCTAAATAACCTTGAATTTGGCCGTGTTGTTCGGTCAAAAGCTCAAAACACTGTTGCTGGCGGACGCTAACCTCTGCCAGCTGTTTCACAATGTCCTCCATTCTGCCGGGGAGGAGCGCGCCTGAAAAACAGAAAAAACCGGAAGTGAGAGACGAGGCAAGATGGCGGTGTAAACAAAGAGTGTCTTGTTCGTCGGCTTCCCAGGCCCGTCACGTTGCCCGCATTCTCCACCACCTTGTGGCCGGGCGGGGAATAGCACGACAGAACAAGAGGTTTAGGTGAGCCCCGGAGGGTGCGTTTATTGACAATAGTGCAGAAGTGAAGGAGATAATACGGGGAAAAGGGCGATGTGGCGTCTTCGGTGCTCGGTGTCTCGTGAATCCTCTGTCCCTTCGTGCTCTTTGGTGACTGTGGCCAGTGAGGGGTGAGTGCAGGAACGTGCGGTCACCCCGAGTGAAAGCGGTCCAGGCTGGGTGCGGCCCAATCGTCACGGCGAGTCTGTGAAAGGAACGATAGAGAGAGACGGTAAGCGTTTTAGCTCTTTGGGGAAGCTTCTCACCCTTCTGTCCTTTGGGGCTCGTTTATAAAGGAGATCTCGCCGTGATCGATTGGTCCGTGTTGAGCAGTTGCAGGTGTTCCTGATGAGTTGCCAGGGCGACGCTGATTGTTCCTCGGGACTCCCGCCACAGTATATATAAATACACCCACATACATGTATATTCAAGAATTTTTTTTAGATTTATATAGAAAATATTTATAATTCTATATATAGTCTAAATTAAATAGAAGTATAACTATTCATTCATATAAATATTGTTTTTAAATCTATACATGTATGTGTGTGCATTTATATATACATATTAAATATACACAGTAAACACACATTTAGTGTGTAAACCTAAACTTTTATTTCGGATGTGATTAATCGTGATTAATCATTTGACAGCCCTAATTCAGACATATAACTATATATTCAGATTTACATTTATTAAGATTTGTATATCTTTATATTCTAATTTACATTTATGTATTCTGAATTATAAATAAATATTCTGATTTACTTTTGTATATTCAGACTTACAACTATACTGATTTATAAATAAATATTCTTATTTACTTATATATATATATATATATATATTCAGAATTACAACTATATATTCTGATTTGCATTTATATATTCTGAATTATAAATAAATATTCTGATTTACTTCAGTATATTCAGACTTACAACTATATATTCTGATTTAAAAAAAATCTCATTTACTTATATATATATTAAGAATTACAACTGTATATTCTGATTTACATTTATATATTCTGAATTATAAATAAATATTCTGATTTCCTTCTGTATATTCAGACTTACAACTTTATATTCTGATTTATAAATAAATATTCTTATTTACTTATATATATATATATATATATATATATATATATATATATATATATTCAGACTTACAACTATATGTTCTGATTTGCATTTATATATTCTGATTAATAAATAAATATTCTGATTTACTTCTATATACTCAGGCGTACAACTATATATTCTGATTAATAAATACATATTCTTATTTACTTGTGTGTGTATATATATATATATATATATATATATATATAGACTTACAGCTATATTTTCTGATTTACTTTTATATATTCACATTAGACTTTCTATAATTATTTCATGTTTGGCACTTCATAAAACATTATTAATTATTATTTTTATTTAAATGAAAATAACCACATTTCTGCTTTTAAAGCATTGCTGATGTTTCTTCTCATAGACTGTCATTGTGCATTGCTGTACATTTTTTACAAAAGTGGTGATCTAAAATTATTTTCTTTTGTAATCTGCAGATGCTGCATTCAGATAATCCTTCCTTCAAATTAAAATGGAAATTGAAAATTATAAAGTAACGTTCCATTTATCAAATTTTCTCAATAGGGTATTTCAAGGAGTATTCCTACGATAAAGCATACAGTATGCTATAGGATAATTCTTACTCACAAACACTAGAGCTGGCAAGGCATGTGGGCTTATAAAAGGATGACCTCTCATTATTATCAGTTGTGAATATTAGATTGCCCTCTCCTTTCCCCTCATAGATAGTGGATTACGTGGATGCAGGTATGGTGAGAGACAAGTAGGTAATTAGCGGCTGAAAATGTCGTGCCTCCAGCGGAAATTTGCATATATTGATAACAGCCCTTCAAAATTTGAGCCGTGCGGGGATTATCGTGCCGAGATGTTTTGAGAGGCGTTTGAAAGGACCCTGCCCAACTCTGACCTTGAAGTGCACTTGAGTAGGTATTCATTTTTGGAGGTAGATTATTCGGCAACAAAGACACTTCTGTGCGCGTGGTGTGTGATTGTGGGTGATCCGCAGAAGAAAGAAGACGAAACAGAAGAGCGCTGTGCTTTATTTGGCAGATCTGTGGCGTGGGTGTTAATTAATAATGTTCCCTCTGAGGTTCTCCGCGTAGCTTTGAAAAACGAATGGTTCGGCATCACTCCTACCCACCAGTGTTGGGGAAGCTGCTTTGAAAGTATAGCTTGCCAAGCTACAAGATACAGTCAAGCTAGTCTTTTGAAAATGGAGTTAGCTGCACTACAAGCTATCTATCTATCTATCTATCTATCTATCTATCTATCTATCTATCTATCTATCTATCTATCTATCTATCTATCTATCTATCTGTCTTTGTATAAGTCATTTAGATCATCATAGGAGCTTATAATTTCCGCAATGCGGAAATTGCGAAGGGAATCGCAGAATCTACTCATAATGATAGAATTTTGAATTTGCCAAATTTTCAGTACGCTTAAATCAAAGCGCAATATAGTTTGCAGTGTTTTTTGTCTCTGCCATGTCAATTTATGAGTACATGTCAATTTGTGAGCATTTTACCATTTTTTTTTTGTTTTTAGAAAAACTATCATTTCATATACAAACAGAAACTTAAAGGTCTTCACAGCAACGTCAAAATAAAAGTTCAGTTTAACTTGAAGAAATTGTGACAAAAAATATTACTTAATGTAATGATAGTACTACTACTAACAATAAAAAAAATATCAAAACATTATTCTTCAAGAAATATTTATCAGAAAAATTATTAAGCAGAATTTATTTAGAAATTTAAGTGCACAACACAGTATTTCTGGAGCAAAAATAAATAAATAAATAAATAAATGAAAATCTGGATTCTATTTTAATTATTTCATTGGATTTTAACAATTAAAAGCCTGTCTAATTAATTAATTTTATTTCAAACCTATGATTATTATTAATAATAATAAAATAAATTATTAGAGATGCTTTTGATTATTAAAATGTAATGAAATCATTAAAATGGAACCCAGAAAATGAATGGAAAACACAGAATTTGGTAAAAAAAAAAAAAAAACTTAAATTGAGAAAAAAACAATAAATAATAATAATAATAATAATAATTCATACAGCCTTAAAAATATATATTTTTGTTAGACTTTTAATAAATTGCCCAGTAAATTGTGTAGGTTTCATTATTTCAATGAATTAGACATGTTTTATGATTAATATTTTTGACCATTAAAACAGAGTCTAGAAAATGTAAAACGGGGAAAAAATGGAATCTAGAAAATTTGGAAAAAATAAAAAAATAAATAAAACAGAATTTGTAAAAATAAAATTAAAAAGAAATAAAAAATAAAATAAAATAAAATAAAAAACTGATTTAATAGATTTCACAAAACCAGTCATAAGTAGCACGAATATATTTGTAGCAATAGGCAAAAATACATTGTATGGGTCAAAATGATCGATTTTTATTTATGCCAAAAATCATTAGGATATTAGGTAAAGATCATGTTCCATGAAGATATTTTGTAAATTTCCTACTATGACTATATCAAAACGTCATTTATGATTAGTAAAATGCATTGCTAAGAAGTTCATTTGGACAAATTTAAAGGCGATTTTCTCAACATTTAGATTTTTTGCAGCCTCACATTTCAGATATTCAAATAGTTGTATCTCGGACAAATATCGGTCCTATCCTAACAACCCATATATTAATGGGAAGCTTATTTATTAAACTTTCAGATGATGTAGAAATCTCAATAAAAAAGAAAAAAAAAAGAAAACCTAAGACTGGTCCATGGTCACATATGGTGTTTGGAGCAATATGAATAATTGATTACTTTTTAATGTTGGGATAAATTATACCTTTAAATACTTTTCACTTTATAATTTTAATGTAGTACTGGAATGTTTTCTGCATCTCTGTAAATTTCTGTCATCTACAAAGTGTAAATCTAGTGGTCTACAGTGGCTCTGTAGCAGGGTAGTGATGGAGATTTGAATTTTAAACCACTCAGGAAACATTTGACAGTGACAGAAATGACAGGGAAGCGGTTTCTGCGAACTGAGCTCCGGTCTGAAAACTTCCTCCGCATTACAGGAACGCAGGCGGACTGTAAAAAGCCTTCTGAAGCTACACCACCGCTCCGTCATGTCAGTCAGCGCTTGTCACTCACATAAATCAATAATCAACATTTGACCATGTGATTTTTTTTTTTTTTCTCTGTTCAGGCCACCTCTTTTCAGCATTTAAAAGCCTGTGCAAATACTCTTTATATGTTGCTTTGATGTGTCTTCAGCGTGGCTCATAACGCCAGTATAATTATAATATATTTGGCTCAAAACGCTCCTGCGGTGAGCTATAGGATAGTGTTACCGTACTTTTAGTTAGTTAGTACTCAACACTACTCCCCACATTCATATATTGAATAGCAGCATTGCATAGAAACAGCTTATCCTGTCAATCAAAGCACCAGGGTGACGCTGCTGGAATCGAATGCATTATGTTCACAGAAACTTAGAGTGCTCATTAGTTGTCTCAGACTAAACAGCCTATCTTTGGGGCAAAAGTTTCCAAACATTCAGTAGATGGTTGGAAACAGACTCAATACTCCACCGCCCGACTTCAGAAACCAAGGTTTCTTTTTTCTCAGAAAAAGAAACCTGCCGTCTGATTTATATCTGCATGCGTTACATTAAATAGGATGCTTTAAGCTCAGGAATAAATGGCAGGGAGATAGTTCTGCTCTGCATTCATCATGTGTCTCAGCCAAACACCTCATTCCCTCCAGATCTCCTTGAACTGTAGTCACCCGGACTCGAGCGTGTATACGTGATGCACAGGTTTCCCGAAACTTCCTCTCAGTGCGCGCAGCTCAAACCGCACCAGAGTGCTAAAAGGTCTCGCCTGTAATCTCGCTATCACAGGGGTTGGTTGCACTTTTGGTGTTCTTATGCTAATATCCTATTTGTCATTTAGTCTTAGGGGATGGAATAAATTAAGATGTTCGGATCGAGCAATCTGGCAGGATTAGAGCTAATCCGCTCTCTCTTCCCCTGACTGAGCAAAGCACCGGGGCCGATAGGGACCACAGATCTCATTGATAATTGTTCATGATAATTCATTTGAGCTCAGATCCCTTCTCTGTAAGGCGGGGCTAACTCGGATGGCGAATTCTAGTGTCTCAACACCATGTTAAGTGGATGAGACTCTTTAGATTAGAATAATAAACAAAAATTGTGAAGATCTTACCTAATAGGGATGTGCCTGAACAGTGAATCCATATTCGGAAAAGCGAACGAATAGGCACTAAAGGGACATGGTTAGCCGCTTGCTAGCGGTAGCATGTTACATTACAGTACACAGATTTCACTTACCACATAAACAGAATAAGGAGAGATTACTGATAGGACGACGGCGAATGATTCGCAGATCCTGAGCCCCACTGACAAACATCTAGGATGCAAACCGTCTTTTGGCATTGAAATAGTACTGTCAGGATTTACTAAAGACACGCAGTGAAGAATTAGCGCTGAAAAGGCGTGAACACAGTTATTTTTGCCCCTGGCATTATTGAATATGCATTTGTAGGAGTTTGCAAAATTTATGGGAGTAGAGTATTAAAGGAGAAGTTCACTTCCTGAACAATAAATTACAGATAATTTACTCACCCCCTTGTCATCCAAGATGTTCATGTCTTTCTTTTTTCAGTCGTAAAGAAATTATGTCTTTTGAGAAAAACATTCCAGGATTTCTCTCCATCTAGTGGACTTCTATGGTGCCCGCAAGTTTGAGCTTTGAGCAAGTTTGAGCTTTCAATGCAGCTTCAATGGGCTCTAAATGATCTCAGCCAAGGAAGAAGGGTCTTATAGTGAAACGATTGGTTATTTTCTAACAAAATGGACAATTTCTATACTTTTTAACCTCAACCCATCTTGTTTAGCTCTGCGTAAACACTGTGTATTCCGGTTCAAGACACTTAGGGTAGGTCATAAAAACTCCCATCAGAATTTTCTTCTCCAGCTTCAAAATCGTACCGAGTACCGACGCAGTGTTTACAAAGTGAACATGCAAAGAAGTTCAAACGGCCTTTACAAAAAAAAAAAAAAAAAAAAAAAAAAAGGTAAAACAGCGAAGTAGGACGATTTTAAAGTTGGAGAAGAAATTGAGATGGGAGAGTACACAGAGTACATGCAGAGCTAGACAAGATGGGCATTTGAGGTTAAAAATTTTATAAATATTAATTTATTTAAGAAAATGGCAGATTGTTTCGCTAGATAAGACCCTTATTCCTTGGCTGGGATTGTTTAGGGCCCTTTAAAGCCGCATTGAAACTGCTTTTTTGGAAACTCAAACTCGCGGGCACCATAGAAGTCCACTATATGGAGAGAAATACTGAAATGTTTTCCTAAAAAAAACTAAATTTCTTTATGACCGAAGAAAGAAAGACACGAACGTCTTGGATTACAATGGGGTGAGTAAATTATCTGTAATTTTTTGTTCTGGAAGTGAACTTCTCCTGTAAGATGACGGGATTTATTAATGTTTGCTAAGTTTTACTTAAGATTTAAGATTTACTAAGTTCAATGCCCGGGGTATTAATAGAGACTCCCTGATGCCTGAAATTTCTACACAGAGGTTAAGTGAGTTAATTCTCTGCCTGTAGATGTCAATCGGAATAGCAGAAATATTTGTTTTCAAACAGGTTTCCCAAACATTTCACCCCATATGCTATTGGTTGAACAAACATATAACCACGCCCCCAAACTAATGCCATTGGTTGAGTCAGTTGCCGGGCTGGTTGGAATGCTCAAACTAACAGAAAAAATGTTTTGAAAACACCACACACTCTTAAAAATCAAAGGGATGGTTCACCCAAAAATTTAAATTCTGTCATTAATTACTTACCCTCATGTCCTTCCAAACCCTTAAGACTTTTGTACATCTTTGGAAAACAGACAGATTTTTAATGAAATCCGAGAGCTTCAAGTGACACATTCAAGGCCCAAAAAGGTAGTAAGGACATTGATAATATAGTCCATGTGTCATCAGCGGTTTAACCATAATGTTATGAGCTATGAGAACACTTTTTGTACCATTGACAAGAGTACCACAACTCAGATTTTATCCAAAAATATCTTGATTTGTGCTCTGAAGATGAACAAAGGTCTTACAAGTTTGGAACGACATGAGGGTGAGTCATTAATGACAGGATTTTCATTTTAGGGTAAACGATCCCTTTAAGATTCTATGGCATCTCTGTGAATGCCCTATTTTAGTGTGGAGCCACAGTTTGTGGGAATTAATCTACAAATGGCACACTCATATTTAACATATATATTAAACTGGGATGAAAAGAGATATTTTGACACTTTGAAATGTTGGCAGTCCAGTCAAATGATGAATCATGTTTACAGTTAATACCACAGTTATTCTGGGTTCACAATTCCTTCAGTATTCCACACAGCATAAATAAAACAAAGATTATTGGAGTCTTCCTACTTCAAATGTTCATATTTAATTCAGTGTTAATAGCCATTTCTTCTTATAGTGAAATTTACTGGCAATTTTGAGTAAAATAGTTTTTATTTTAGATATACAGAATTCCACATTTTACCCACTGTATGCATACAGCCTACTACATTCTTTTAGAAAAAAAAAAAGGAAAATACTTGTTTTATGATATATGATTAGCATATTAGGAATAGTTAAAGTGATCTCAGTGATCATTTACTCACCCTAATATCATTCTAAACCTAAACCTTTCTTCTGTGGAAAACACAAAGAACATAGTTTAAAACATGTATCTAAAACATGTCTTTGTCCACAGTGAAAGTCAGTGGTCTCCAATGTTGTGTTGTTCACAATGTTGCCTTTTGTATTCTGCAGAAGAAATAAATGTATGCAGGTTTGCAATGATATGAGGGTGAGTAAGTGATGACAGAATTTTCATTTTCGAGTGAAATATCCCTATAATATGCACATGCAGGTTTTGCAGTTTCATGAGTGATTAAAGGAGATTGTAGGATTGATTTTTGGCGTCTCTGATGGGATTCCATTTTAGATGTGTAGATTGGGTTTTGAGAGATAAGAAAACACACTCTTGCTTGTAATCAAACTCACGCTCTCCTTTTCTACTAATTTTTACTAAACATTTTGTGTTTTTGCATGTGGACTTTGCAATAATATTTCACAGACTCATCTTTCTTTCATTTGTGAATTCTTTGCTGACATTCAATTGCATTAGAGAGCATTATTGGTGCAATTTTGGAGCAAAAGAGAGAAAAAAGTGTTCCTTACTCCAGGCAAAATCATGCACTGAAAATCTGGAACCCCCTCACAATAAACCGTCTGGTCTCTTTGCCTTTTTAAAATTATTCTTAGAAATCATTTTTGATCTGTGAACTTCTAAAATGGTTCCCAACTATTACCTCACCAGCTTTGGCCCTACATACTGTCTCTCTAAAATATTCTCTGGTTCATACAGTCTAACAATATTCATTCAGTGGACCGTAACCTTTATTCGGGAGATGCTTATTCCTCTGTGTTCTGGTTCTGACATTTTGTTATTGTTTATGCATCCCAATTAAGCTGGCACGCATTGTCTCTCCTACCAAAGACACTGTGAGACAAATGCAGAGCAGGTCATTGCTATATATGACTGCAGAGATCTCCTCCGTCTAAAGATAGAGGTAGGCAGGGTAAAGAATCATCGCAATTTGCTTTTTCAGCACAAATCCACCCCGAACTCCTGAATACACTTTGTGATCTACAGCCCCAAAAGAAACCATAATAGGGCGGCCTGTCGAGAACTGCGCAGCAGCCGTTCTGCAGTTAATTTTGTGCAGCCAATGTGACGGGGAAAATATCTATATGGTATTCTAAGAGTAACTTTTTTTTCCTGTGCTGCTCAGCGAGATTTTATCAGCTGTCATCACATTACTCTGTGGAACATCGGATTGGTGCTTTTTCCGTTTAGCATGACCGGCAAAGGATGTATTGGGCGTTTGTTTGGATTAGCTGCGCTTAGGTGCCATATGGCTCAGATTTACATCGGCCAATATTTGCAAATGCACGCTGCAGTGCTTTGAGGCGAACTCACAGGGTCGAAAAATCATAAATGAAATCTCTTTAATATCTCAGTTATTTCTACTAGACAGCATTGCGACTGAGCAAATGGAGATGTTTGGAGACCAAGAAGAGAGTATTTATCCCTGAGGAAAAACACCCTTAAAAGTGTCTTCAGAGATTTCTCTAATATCTTAATTATTTATATATCCTAATTACTCTGAGGCGACAAAAAAAGATTAAATGGGGAGCAAATTGTATCTGCTTTTTAGATTTTTCTCTTGAGAAAATGACAATCTCATGTGGTTTTCTCTAGAGATTCCTAACATTTCTTTTAACGTTGAACTTTGTTCCTCGGGTTTGCCAAGATACCAAAGTCTGTAATCAAATTATGTGACCAATTCATTTTTAGATCTCTGTGCTCATACTCTATGTCAACAATTGTCTCATTTTGTCTATTTTTAGTATACAGGAATTGTATAAGAAATTTGATTTCTTCAATATCTCAGTTTATTGTTTCTGTGGGGAAACACATTTAATGAAACAAAGAACATTAGAGATTAACCAAATGGAGATTTTTATATACAGTAAAAATATGTGGTTTGTTAATAAAGATAATGTCTATTTGGAAATTTTTGCTTGATTGTTTTCAGAGATGTGAGCTCCAGGGCGTCAGTGGGCATTTTACCCTCATGAACCTGTCTAGAGCAGCCTTACCTCAGCCAGATCTTCAGGAGTTTGTAGTTAAACATGAGATGTAATTCGTATTGGGTAAATCTATCAGGCAGTCTTTGGTCTCATTAAACTATTAATTGTTTCCGAGCAAATAGTTTTGGCAAAATATCATCATGTTTATGTAAATTCAATGCTGTATATCAGAGCGCTGCCTTTGTACTTTTGACTGAATTGCCTAGCAACTGTTATGCTGGCTGTTGTTGTTTATTAAATTGTATTATTCAATAAATAATATTTATATAAATATACTTAGTTTTGGGAAACTGTATGTTCGTTATGGTGATATTAGTTACATTGTGACGCTATTAGATTGCGACAAAAGAGTAGCAGTGAAGACTAAAACAGGGTTGTAAACTAGTTATTTTTACTTTCAATAACACGTAAGCCACAGCCAACAAATGCACTGAGCTGTCATTAGAAACCACCCTTAAATTATGAAATGATAGTACAACAAAAATATCGCTTTCCTCAGCGGATATTTAAACTATTTTTTTTTATTGTGAATATGAGATTAAACTGAAGAATGAATGTTGTATCAGTCAAGTCAAGTCAAGTCAAGTCACCTTTATTTATTTATATAGCGCTTGTAACAATACAGATTGTCAGCAGTGAAGCAGTCAGCAGTGAAGACTAAAACAGGGTTGTAAACTAGTTATTTTTACTTTCAATAACACGTAAGCCACAGCCAACAAATGCACTGAACACCGCTGTCATTGGAAACCACTTTTAAAAGATGAAATGATAGTATGACAAAGATATTGCTTTTCTCAGCAGACATTCAAACTAATGTTTTATTGTGAATATGAGATTGAACTGAAGAATGAATGCTGTATTAGATGCAGGTAATCACACTCGCTCAGGCCATCTCTCTCTCTTAAAGGGTTAGTTCACCCAGAAATTAAAATTCTGTCATTAATTAATTACTCATCCTCATGTTGTTCCAAACCTGTAAGACAATTTAAGACATTTTTGATGTACCCTTGCTGTCTTTGGGAGAGTCAGAGACTTCTCGGATTTTAAAAAAAATGGCGTAAGGAAGTAGTTCTGCACAAAAGAGGGTTTTTTAAAAACACTTTGTTGTTGTTTCTTATGTATTTACACACTCGTGCCATCTGTTGTATAAATAGAATATCACACCTGTAGCCGTGCAATATGGCTGTATATTGGCACGCTGTGATTACCTACGTGTGATATTGCTCATATATATATCTATCTATATATATATATATATATATATATATATATATATATATATATATATATAGATATATATATTGGACCTTGTAATTTTAATCACAATTATTTCTCTTCGATAATATATGCTTGATTTCTGCAGTAGGTCAACAATTTGAGCTATTTTGTCTCATTTGTGCTATTTTCATTTCTCCTTTTATGAGAAACACCTGGGACAAAGTTGATAATTAAATGATAAATTCCATTAAGTCTCATTTAATCAGGATAATGAATGTTAAAAAAATGTAGGGTAAAACTTGACTTACAGTACCTACCAAAACCCGATTGGATTGTGCAAGGAGGGCCACAGCAGAAAAGAAAAAGTTGTTTCGAGGCAAAGTCTTTGCAATAACATACACTGATAAATCTGCCACAGTAAGACCAAGATTGGAAAATAGGGTCAATTTCTCCAATCTTGTTTTGATGTTGACTTCATGTGGCCTCCGTGTTAAAACAAAATGACATTTTGCTGCATCAGGTATAAGATGTTTTTACAAGCGGCAGCTAGAGAAGCAGATTTCTGCTCCACTGAGTGTGTCTATTTAACACAGGGAGTGTAATTAACTCTTCTACATTCACAACCGTCAAATCAGACTCGCAGTCTCTGCTGGGGATAAATGGTTAGGATTGCAGTTTGTGCCAACAATCGTTCTTTATAATTAGCGCTGTCTGGAAACTCAGCGACGGTTTTCTTCTTTCTTAACTTCTCCCACATCAGAAAGATAAGTAGAAAGTGTCACGTCAATTGTTCCTTTGACTGCGCACCCTATGCAGGTATTGATGCAGGTCTTTTTATTTGCACAGAGCGCATTGTGCGATTGTGCAACTGTACGGTATGTACCACGCAGTCAACTTTCTGTATAATTTGAGTTCAGAAAGCTCGTCAGAGTATTAGCTGCGGTGTGTGTGCGCGAACGGCTGGGCGGGGGTGTTCACTGTGAAATGACAACTCAATTTTCCACGAACAATTAGCTCGGCAAACACATTCTTCTACCTGTAGTGAGAAAGGGCTCGTGAGGGTCATCGCTCAGCCTCGCTCTATTCTCTGCTGCACGGGCTGTTTGTCATCCGTTCACTTCGGAATAACACTTGCCCAAACTCTTTCATAAATCACAGGACAGCCAAAGCGGTGAGCAAATTTGCATTCAGATGCCGTCCATGTTTGAAGTTGCTAAGATTTGAATTGAATTTTTCTTGCCTCGTCTCTGCGTAAGGGTTATGATCTGAAGTTCAATGAGTTATACCTTGTCCTCTTTTAACAGTCTGAAAGAACTGCAGGCTCCTTTTGCAAACACCAGTACTGGGTAAATTACTTACAAATTGTAGTCTATTACTTATTACAAATTACACAACAGAAATTGTAGCTAGTAACTGCTCTGTTGGATTACTTTTTGATTACGTTTGGCTCAACTTGTATTAAAATATGTTCCGTTCTTTGTTATCAACTTCATGAAGTGCATAACAACTTTACATTATGACAAGGTTTGTGATGTGACGAAGAGCTAATACAGTACCTTGCGAAAGTATCATACCCCTTTTTTCACGTTTTGTTATGTGCTGCCTAATGTTAAACTGCTTCAAATTACAAAGTAAAAACAGAAATGTCACAACTTGGTAAAAACAAACTGAAATAAGTACATTGCATAAATAGTCATACCCTTAACTCAGTACTTTGCTGAAGCACCTTTACAGCCCCAAGTCTTTTTGGTATGATGCGACAAGCTTTGCACATCAACATTTGGCAATTATCTGCCATTCTTCTCTTCACCCTTCACCTCTCCACCTCTCAAGCTCTGTAAGGTTGGATGGGGGCAGACGCACATTTTCAGGTTTCTCCAGAAATAGATGATTGGATTCAGGCCCAGGTGTGACTGGGCCACTCAAGGACATTCACAGTGTTGTCTATAAGCCACTTTTGCCATGTACTTAGGGTCATTATCCTGTTGGAAGATGTACCTTCCATTCAGCCTGAGATTCTAAATGCTTTGGACTGGGTTTTCATTAAGACTGTCTTTATATTTTCCTGTGTTGAGCTTTGCTTCTGCTCTAATGAGTCCCTCAGTCCCTGCCACTGAAAAACAGCCGCACAGCATGAGGCTGCTATTAGCACGCTTTACTTTTTGGATGGTACTCTGCAGGTGATGAGCACCTTCAGACGTGATGCTTGGAATTAAGGTTCATCAGACCAGAGAATCTTGCACAATCTGAGGGTCCCTTGAGGTGCTTTTTTACTCCTATCGCCACATATTATCATGGACCTCAACTAGAGCAACCATAAGCTTCTCAGTCACCAAGTCTA
>NC_133374.1:31330945-31484969 GCF_049309525.1 Garra rufa
ATATAATATATATTAATATATATATATATATATATTATATATATATATATATATATATATATATATATATATTATATATATATATATATATATATATATATATATATATATATATATATATATATATTTTATATATATAATATATATATATATATATATATATATATATATATATATATTATATATATATAATATATATTATATATATATATATATATATATATATATATTAGTGATGGGCATAGATTATTTTTTTATCTAGATTAATCTCACTGTAATCTTGGAATTAATCTAGATCAATCTAGATTAAAATGGCTAATTTGAATTCTGCCGAAGGGATTCTCCCAAATAATGACTAAAAGTAAGTCTTTGAGAACGGGTTTCTCAAGCCAGGTGGCGCATTAGACCAGGGCTCATCTCCTGTTTCCAAAATGCATCACAAACTGCTTGACAATTGCATTTACAACACAATTAACTATACAAACTTGTGTAACCAACTATTCCTACACTGCATGTACTTCTGCGTAAGTAAAAGGCTGCGCGACGTGCGCGTTGCAGTTAAATACACAGGCGCGTACGGGCATGGATATCTGCGTGCATAGTCTTTGGTTAAACTGCGTTGCTTTTAGAAGCGTCAATTCAGTTGTTGCATATAGTTTTATGTCTTTATTCCGGGATTATCAAAGTAAATTATAACTCACGCACGTGCCCCAGTAAAAAGGGTCTAGCACGCCTCTGCCCTGAAGCAAACCTGGCGGCTTCATAGCTGCATCCATGTTAGCACGTCTAGTTTGACGTGGTAATTTCACAGTAGGCATACACACAGGTTCGAAGACTCGCCCCCTACAGTGCAATTCGGCTAGGTATACATCCGCGCTAAAATATCAAGGTGAAAGTCATCATAGCTTGCGTAGTATAGACCCAGCTCCCAACCCAACTTTGAGAATAGATTAACGGCGATATTTTTTTTATCGCCCGATAAGAGTCTCACGTTAACACAGCACATTAACGCCGATAACGGCCCACCACTAATATATATATATATATATATATATATATATATATATATATATAAAATAGCATCTTGGTTTCTTTGTGTAGAAAGGCACTGTTTACACATAATTTTATTATTATTAATTATTTATTTATTCAATTTGCTTACATATCTTTTCAAGTCCAAGAAAAATAGAAAATAATGTCTATACGCAGCCTCATTTTGGGACACAATTTGTAAAGTTTTGTCTCACATCCTCAAGTAATTTTTTTTGTGTGTCTTTTTTTAAGGTGAAATATGGTCTGGATATACTTTTGTGCAATTCACCCATCAGCCCCATCGCCCAAAACTGTGTGAAACAGCTTAATCTACATGTTGATTTCCTGTTTTACTTGTTGGTCAAGGCTTCTCCTTTGGCTTCCTAATGTTTAATGCTTATCTTCTACATCAGGAACGTGACTGTTTGCTGGTTTCCTCCGCCTGGACTTCAAACGCGGGCTGTTTTGATCAGTCTCTGCGCGGCGTGGGCCTCCTGCGCCCTTCCTTTACACGTCTCCCAAACTGATTACCGATACATAATTAGCTCTTTTAAATAAGACCTAAGACTGGAGAGGAGGAAAAAGTTAAAGAAAAAGTATAAATACAACTCAGCAGTTTCAAGCTATTTGGTAAGGATTTCGTTTAGGGTCAAATTGCCTCACAAGTGCCTCTGGAAGCATTTCATCTCCTGCTCCGGCGGCAGGGCGCGCTTCTGAAAAGACGTCAATTTTATGGATGTTTGCACGCTTTTCCGAGCAAGTAAACGAAACTCTTTTTCATCTGTTCTCATGCTTTTAATTGAGAGGGGGTTGGGAGTGAACACATGCTGATTATAGGAAGCAAGCAATAAATATTTTACAGTTCCAAGCAAGCGCTGGATTAAACCCATGAGACGTAAATGCTGATGCTCATTTAAAAGTCAGAGGAGAGCTCGGGGCTCCGAGTAGCCAGAGGGAGTCTCGTCTGCTCAGACCTACTGCTGGGTACAATTAGACTATACATTACACCTGCAGGAGAGATGTCACAGGTCTCGCGGTGGCTCAATAACACTCACATAGGAGCGAGCAGACCAATACATGGATTTTCTCATCCGGCGGAGCAATCCGATTGGCTTTGGATGCTGCTGTTTTCTAGCTCATGCTTGTCTTTCTGGAAATTCTCTGCTGCCGAAGGCTTGACTTCTGAATATATGGAGGATTCTGTTTTATCTTTATGGGCTTTTTGGACTTTTGATTTATACAATAGCAGAGTCTAGAGAGTGGAAGTAGCAGACCCAGATAGCACACATATGTCTGCCAGATGTCTGTTAGATCTGTTAAGATCTCTTGATCTGGAAAGCATCTGCTGTGTAAAAACATCTGACAGATGTCTGTAAGATGTCAGTTTTACATGCATTCTAAATCATAAACATCTTAAAGACATCTAATAGACGTCTATTTGACATCTAGACATCCTATAGATGTATTGCAGATGAGCAAACACTTAAAAAAAATACGTCTTGCAGATGTAAATGCTGAGTCAAAAAGACGTCTCCAAGATGTACATGTATTATCAGAACTCTGTGAGAGCATACCCTGATAGCACACGTACATCTCGGAGATGTCTTTTTGACGTCTGCATTTACATCTGCAAGACGTAGTTTGCTCATCTGCAAGACGTCTGTTGGACGTTTCCTATCAGATGTCAAACAGACGTCTATTAGATGTCCTTAAGATGTTTATGAATCAGAATGTATGTAAAACTGACATCTTACAGACGTCTCTGCC
The DNA here is from genome assembly GCF_049309525.1 of Garra rufa. Lineage (NCBI taxonomy): Eukaryota > Metazoa > Chordata > Actinopteri > Cypriniformes > Cyprinidae > Garra > Garra rufa. The sequence goes on from NC_133374.1 coordinate 31,333,745, forward strand.
AAACGTTTGTACACAGCAGATGCTTTCCAGATCAAGAGATCTTTAACAGACATCTTGCAGACGTATGTGTGCTACCTGGGTAACTCTATGTGTTATATTGCTGTAACGACTACACTATAAATAGAGCTACCTATATAAATACTTGAAAGACAGACCTGTTGTGAGCTGGAAATTAAAAGGACAGTTCACCCAAAAGTGAAAATGAAAATTCTGTCAATTACTCACCCTCATGTTGTTACTTCACATTCATCTTTGGGATATATATTTTTGATGAAATCTGAGCGCTTTTTAACCCTGTTCACAGGAGAACCACAGCATATACGGTCAGAAAGCTCTCGAAAATTAATGAAGGTCTAATGGGTTTGGTAGGTAATTTTTGGGTGAACTATCCTGTTTAAGGGAGTGGTATATGCCTTTGTTGAAGCCATCTACCTGCTTGTTTTAGAAATTATAAAATATAACAATGGAATTTGTGGTGAAAAAGCTACATTTCAAATACATTTTTGCTTTAAATGAGTTTGTAGTGTTGTGATTCACCTTATAGCTGGTCGGTTTGGTTCACACATTAGTGTACTTCATTAAAGCACAACAAATATATACAGTCAAGCCAGAAATTATTCATACCCCTGGCAAATTCTGACTTAAAGTTACTTTTATTCAACCAGCAAGTTTTTTTTATTTATTTTTTTATTAGAAATGACACCCAAAAGATAATAAGATGACATACAAGAGGCATCATTGGGGAAAAAATATTACTCTCTTTTATTTACATTTGAACAAAAAGTGGCATGTCCAAAATTATTCATACCCTTCTCAATAATCTATAGAAAAGCCTTTATTGGCTATTACAGCAATCAAACGCTTCCTATAATTGCCGACCAGCTTTTTGCATGTCTCCACTGGTATTTTTGCCCATTCATCTTTAGCGCTGAGCTCCAACTCTTTCAGGCTGGAGGGTCTCCTTGCCATCACCCCGATCATTAGCTCCCTCCACAGATTCTTTAAGTCAGGACTCTGGCTGGGCCACTGCAAAACGTTAATGTTTTTGTCTGCTAACCATTTCTTTATTTACCAAATGAATCAGGGTAATTAGGATGCTTTAGAACAGCTTGGACTGTTTGGAATGGTAAAGAACTTTGGGTTCTATAGAACTTTGGATTTTCCCATAGACTGTGACAGTTTGCATTATGAATAATTTTGGACATGCCACTTTTTGTTCAAATGTAAATAAAAGCTGAGAAATACTTCTTACTTCTTACAGCGAGCGTCATGGCGGACGCCCATTTTCTAAATGTAGTTTTAAAAGGTTTCCAGGCAGGAATGTACTTGTTTGTAGTTCAAATATGCAGTTTGTTAATAAAGATAACGTCCATTTGAAAATCTGCTTCGATGTTTTCGGACATGCCGTTCTGCATTCATGAAACCACACAGGAGAAGCCTCATCTTGGCCAGAACTTCTGGAATTTACAGCTGGCTCTGATGTCTCTATAGTGTTTAAACATGAGATATAATTTGTTTGGGGCAAATCTAATGGGCAGTCTTTGGTCTCATAAATCTATTATTTGTTCCAGAGCAAATAATTTTATTTTTTTTTTTCGCAAAATGACGTTTATGTAAATTCAATGCTGTATATCAGAGCGCTGCCTGTGTAGTTTTGACTAAATTGCCTAGTAACTGGCTGTTGTTGTTTATTAAATATTATTATCCAATAAATAATTCAATAAATAATATTTTATATAAATAATAGGTTAATAGTTTATAAATAATAATCTTTTTTTTTTTTTTTTGCAAAATGTCATGTTTATGTAAATTCAATGCTGTATATCAGAGCGCTGCCTGTGTATTTTTGACTAAATTGCCTGGTAACTTTTAAGATGGCTGTTGTTGTTTTTTAAATATTATTATTCAATAAATAATTCAATAAATAATATTTTATATAAATAATAGTTTAATAGTTTATAAATAATATTTTTTTTCCGCAAAAAGTCATGTTTATGTAAATTCAATGCTGTATATCAGAGTGCTGCCTGTGTAGTTTTGACTAAATTGCCTAGTCACTTTTATGACGGCTGTTGTTGTTTATTAAATATTATTATTCAATAAATAATTCAATAAATAATATAACAGAGCACTGCCTGTGTAGTTTTGACTAAATTGCCTACTAACTTTTATGATGGCTGTTGTTGTTTTCTAAATATTATTATTCAATAAATATTTTATATAAATAATAGTTTAATAGTTATATAAATAATAGTTTAATAGTTTATAAATAATATTTTTTCTCCGCAAAAAGTCATGTTTATGTAAATTCAATGCTGTATATCAGAGCGCTGCCTGTGTAGTTTTGACTAAATTGCCTAGTAACTTTTATGATGGCTGTTGTTGTTGTCTATTAAATATTATTATTTAATAAATAATATTTTCTATAAATAATAGTATTATTTAAACATGTTTTGTATTTTTGTATTAAGAAACGGTGCGTGTGTTTGTGATGGTGATTTTAGTTACATTGCTCCGCAGTTAGATGGCAACAAAAGACTGTTTTACGAGTCAGCAGTAAAGACGTTTATACTGAAAAATTATAAACGCAAGTTATTTTTAGTTTCAACAACAGCTTGACGCAGCTAACCAATGCACTGAGCAGCGCTGTCATCTGAAATCACCCTTAACAGATGATATTAAGGATTTTAACGTTCTGACAAAGACAACGCTCCCCTCAGCGGACTTTCAAACTACATCATAAATATGAAGAATGAATGCTATATCAGATGCAGGTAATCAGATTAAGGTAATCTGGAATCAGAATCCGAATTGTTAAATTCCTTATGATACCCATTTCTAAGTATAAAACATGAAAAACAAAACTGAGTAATGTTACATATCACAGCCCAATTTGCCATCCCACTGAACAGAATACTAACATGACACAATTTGCCATCCTACTTTGTATTTATTGCCTTTCCTAAACACCAGACATTCCCATTTCTATCTGTCCTCTGCAAAATAAAGTGTACCTACCAGCAGACACATTAATAAACGGAAATTAAAACGCTAACTGGAGATGAATAGGGAGTGTGTGATTTCAACTGACATTTATTGCCACTTGGCAGTCGTACCATTAGCAAATTAGGTTCATTCGAGAGCCGAGTCGGACAACTCATCCTGAGAGGAAGGGCTTAATAAATATCACTCGGGTGAAGTCAGACATCTAGATGAATTAGAAGGTAATGAGTCATGTGAATGAGATTCTCCCTCTCTTTTTCTCTCTACACCTGTCTGTCACACGCTTCCTCTCATCTCTTTAACCTAAGGGTCAAAGTTTGATTGGTAAGCATGGTCTGGTTAGTCTTTGCTAGATAACACTGCAACAAAAAGTGTTATTTTCCACTGTCAAGTATTCAAACGTTGTTAAATCATTATGACTTTCTCCAGATCTTCTTGCTTTAAAAGGATTAGTTTACATCCAAAATAAAAAAAAATCCTGATAATTTACTTACCCATCATGTCATCAAAGATGTTCATAATTTTCTTTCTTCAGTCAAAAAGAAATGAAGGTTTTTGAGGAAATCATTCCAGGATTTTTCTTCATATAGAGGACTTTGAAGGTCTAATTCGCAGTTTCAGTGGAGTTTTAAAGGGATCCACACGATCCCAGCTGAGGAATAAGGGTCTTATCTAATGAAGTGATCAGTGGCTGTTTTCCATAATAAATAAATAATTTCAGTGGTGGACGAAGTACACAAATCAAGTTTGAGTAAAAGTACAGATATGTATAATAAAATATTGCTCCAGTAAAAGTAAAAGTACTCCTTTTTCAAATTTACTCGAGTGAAAGTACACAAGTACTTGATTCTTTATGAAATTAAGTAAAAAGTACTGATAGCAATTTTGTATAGGCTACTCGGTTTAATTTTATATTATTTTAGCATATATATTTTTATAATCCTGCTGCTCAAAATACCTGGGATTTTTCCAAAATACCACTGTATGGAGTCAAGATATAGGTATATTTTATTGTTGATATGGACTACATTGAGGAAAGTGATGTAGTAATGTTCAGTAATGTTGAACATCACATCCTTTCTTTTTCCATCTATCTACAGTCAAGCGAAATTATTCATACCCCTGGCAAATTCTGACTTGAAGTTACTTTTATTCAACCAGCATGTTTTTTTTTTATTAGAAATGACACAGTGGTCTCCCAGAAGATAATAAGATGATGTACAAGAGTCATCATTGTGGAAAAAAAATATTACTCATCTTTTATTTACATTTATACAAAAAGTGTCATGTTCAAAATTATTCATACCCTTCTCAATAATCAATAGAAAAGCCTTTATTGGCTATTACAGCAATCAAACGCTTCCTATAATTGCTGACCAGCTTTTTGCATGTCTCCACTGGTATTTTTGCCCATTCATCTTTAGTGATGAGCTCCAAATCTTTCAGGTTGGAGGGTCTCCTTGCCATCACCCCGATCATTAGCTCCCTCCACAGATTCTCAATTGGATTTAAGTCAGGACTCTGACTGGGCCACTGCAAAACGTTAATGTTTTTGTCTGCTAACAATTTCTTCACCACTTTTGCTGTGTGTTTTGAGTCGTTGTCATGCTGAAATGTCCACTGGTGCCACCATGTTTGACAGTGGGGATGGTGTTCATAGGGTTGAAGACTTCTCCTTTTTTGCACTGTAGCCACTGGAACTTCAAAACATTTAGATATGGTCTTATAGCCCATTCCTGACTTGTGAGCAGCCACAATGTGCAGCCGCAGGTCCTCAGTGAGCTCCTTTGTCTTAGCCATGACTGTCCACAAACCAACAGGCTAGAGCTTTTGTTTTCCTGTTGAGTTGATTAAAACAGCTGTTCCCAATGAATCAGGGTAATTAGGATGCTTTAGAACAGCTTGGACTATTTGGAATGGTATAGAACTTAGGATTTTCCTATAGACTGTGAAAATTTGCAAAAGGTATGAATAATTTTGGACATGCCACTTTTTGTTCAAATGTAAATAAAAGCTGATAAATATTTTTTTCCACAATGATGCCTCTTGTATACCGTCTTATTATCTTTTGGGAGAAGCCTGTGTCATTTCCGGTCAAAAACAAATCTGGTTGAATAAAAGTAACTTTGAGTCAGAATTTGCTAGGGGTGTGAATAATTTTGGGCTTGACTGTAGATGGTTGAATATAAATATTTCGACTTCATGACTAAAAATTACCTGAACTTAGAACCAGAAGGCTTAGCTAGACAATATTGACTAATTTACAGTATGGTTATGAATAAACATTCATATCTGTCTACTCCGCTTGGTTACACCAATATTACACATTTCTACCGTTGATAAACAATACAAAAAACAGACGTCACATAGGGCTAAATGCATAGCATTTCAATAAAACTGCTACCGTTACAGCAGCTTGAAATATGAACGTACATGTGTAATTTTATTTAATCTGTGTTATTTTAATGTTTCGTTTTTTGACCTAAAACATATAGACACTGATGTTGATGTCTGCGTTCAAGTGGGCTTAAACAGATCACCCTTTACAGCAGATTTAGTTCACAAACAACTGACAGTTTTGACCTAAATATGATTTTCAGTTATAATAATTAATCCTAAAATTCAACATTAGTAACTTACTTTTCACAGCATCAGTCGCGTGCGCGCTGTCACACGATCTCCCGGTTCTTACTTGTGAATTCAGTTCACTGGAAACTCGCTCTAAATGGATCATTTGAATCAGTGAGTTGTCGACTCGAGAACAGCTGCAATCGGATCATTCCAATTCATGAATGAATCGTTTGGTGCAGATTTGCAACCCAATTTAAAGGGGCCATCAGATGCAAAACTAACTTTTACATGTTGTTTGAACATTAATGTGTGTTGGCAGTTTGTGTACACAACCACCCTACAATGATAAAAATCCACCCAGTGGTATTTTTTGAATCTTTAAAAGTAATATCCCCTTTTTAAAATCAGGTGATTCTCAGCTTCTTGTCTGTGACAAAACACATTGACATGAGCGCCTTACCTTAGACCCGCCCTCACCGAGCTGAAACTGTCCGAATATGATCCCTATTGTGTCGACTCTCATTGTGTCTCGACTGAGGTGTTTTTATGCATTTTTGCCAAGGGCCTTTCTTGATAGTGTGCTTGTTGGCAAGTTTCGATGATAAACATGGCTAAATGCAGCTAAAAGTGGCTAAATGCGGCTAAAGTAAACATTACAGATTGTAATCCCTGAACAGAAAGGGGTGGGGCGAGCAGAGCTCATTTGCATTTAAAGGGCCCATGCGATAAAATGAGCTGATATTTTGCAGAGCTGATTTTGACAAGGTAAAAGGGTGTTTTTTTTACACTACTATTGAGAATTTTTAACCAAAGTAGATTAGGTCTTTTCATTAAGACCTTAAAGAATCATATGAACTTGTGGAAAATGGGCATCCGATGACTCCTTTAACAGGTTCATTAAAAAGAATCAGTTTGTTCATGAATCATACACCGCTTCTGCGTCTCGGAGCACATGATATATTATAAGGAGTAACGATATGTTTTATGAAATGTAGTGAAGTAAAAGTTCGATCTTATGCTTCGGAATGTAGTGAAGTAAAAAAATAGTAAAGTAGTAGTAAAGGTTACTAAAAATAAAACTACTCCAGTAAAGTACAAATACTTGAAAAATGTACTTAAGTACAGTAACGAAGTAATACTAGTTTGTTAAGGTCCACCACTCAAAAATTCTAAAATTTTTAACCACAAATGCTCATGTTGCACTAGTTTGACTTCAAGCATTACATACTAACGTTGGAAAGGTCATGCTTGGTTAGTTCTTCGTCTGTGTACTCTGTTTCAAAAAGTATAGGGCGAAAAACTCCTTATTTTCTCCTCCAACTTCAAAATTGTCCAACATCATCCCCACTGAAAAAAACCCTGCTAAAACCAGCCTAGGCTGGTTGGCTGGTCTTAGCTGGTTTAAACTGGAAGTAGCTGATTTTAGCAGGTCAGGATTGTTTTAGCTGGTTTTCTCCCAGCCTAACCAGGTAAGACCAGTCTAACCAGCCTGGCCAGGCTGGGAAAAATGGCCAAAAGCCCTCTAATACCAGCCTGCCGACCAGCTAAAAATAGCCTGGTTGACCAGCTAAAACCAGCTAACCAGCCTAGGCTGGTTTTAGCTGTTTTTTTTTCAGCAGGGATTGTTTTATCTTTTTTGTAAAGGTGGTTTGACTTTCTTTGCACGTTCGCTTTGTTAACACTGGGTCGGTACTTCCGCCTATGTCAAGTGTGACCTTTTCAACATGACTATGTAATGTGTAGAGTCAGGCTAGAGCATGACCAAGCCAAGAAGTATATAAATGTAGCTTTTTTTTTTTTTTTTTTTTTAGAAAATGACTAATCGTTTCACTTGATAATACCTTATTCCTTGTAGAGCCCTTTGAAGCTGCATTGAAACTGAAATTTGGACCTTCAAGCCATTGATCCCCATTGAAAAACCCTGAAATGTTCTCCTCAAAAACCTTAATTTCTTTTCGAATGAAGAGAGAAAGACATGATCTTGGATGACATGGGGGTGAGTAAATGATCAGGGTTTTTTTTTTTCTAAAGTGAGCTAACCCTTTATCCTGATTCATTTGTAGATCTTCGACACTAGTGAAGATCTTTATTTTGTGTGTCTGTCTTGTTAATGTGGGCAAATAAATCTGGGGCAATGGAAAGGCATGGAGAGCTGTGGGCTCGACTTTCAAAAGGCGTCTGTCCATAAAGGCCCCTCCTGTTGAGACAAAAAAAGATTGCTGTTGGGCCTATTAAAAAGCGATGCTACGAATCCGTCTCTGTCCCAAGCGCTCTGTATCTTTCTTCCAATTTTAGCTTGACAAATGTTATCCGCATTAGCAGTGGACCCTTAATTGTGTCTTCCTTTCTTGCTTTACTTCCTGTTTTGGAGAACCAACTTATCATTTCTGGCTCCGTCTCACTTTGGTGGCAAATACTGCAGCCACCAGCAGTTTCTGCTGTGTACCCTCAACACACAAACCCCTGGTAAACTAGGCCAGGAGGAGTTTATTGAGTACGTATGTGTGTTTTGATGCGGATTACGATGGATATTAACATAAACTTTCACAAATAAAATAAATAATGAGAACGCATGAGAATATAACAAATAAACTCATGGATTTATTGCCCTCCAGAGGTTACGATGACCCAGAAGTACTTACCGTACACATACAGTGTAAATTCATCCCTGTTGGTGCCGAGGTGGTTGCTGGCCTCACAGCGATATGTGCCGTTGTCTGTTTTGTTCAGTGTGGTTATGATTAGATCTCTACCCTCCACAATCATTCGTTCAACATCGGGAAGCTCACCTCCATCTTTTGTCCATAAAACTGGCTCAGGCCTGAAAACAACAGAGCAATTTAGCTTGAGGCCTCAAAAATGTACAGGTTAAAATCTCTGAAAATATTGGTATGTCTGAAAAAAAAAAAAAAAAAAACATCAAAATGCTTGTAATGTTGTAAAGATTCACAAAGCTGTGTTTTTTATGTATATAAATAATTAGATTTTAAAGGGTCTTTTTAAGCTTTATTTTGCCTTCAGTTCCTTTACACACATTGTTGCAAGAAACTATATAATTTAATTTATAGGATACACAGATTCCCAAAACTGCAAGAAATATTAAAATATTTAATTAAAATATTGAATTTTGGATACAGTGCCAGAAGATGATAAATGCTAATTTATGTAGATTTCTATTTAGAGTATGTTTCTTGGCTTTAGTAAGTAAAAAAAAAAATCATTTTGTTTAACTCTCTTAAGCTATTTTTGAACGCAAGAAAGCATCTTACATAAACACTCATTATTGAACTCCTATTGTAAATATATGAAAAAAAAAAAGAAGACGAAGAAAATCCCAGTTCCTTTAATCTGTTTAGGGCATAGGTCTAGTAGGCTGGTGGCAGAAAAGATTTGTCTCTCATTTTGTTATCATTTCTGCTCAAGGAACTTTTTACGGTTTTGTCCTCTACCTCTGAAAGGTCATTCTAAAAGAGTTACAACTGTCTCTAGACGATTATATGACTCACTAAATCTCTCCCAAATATCACAATCTGATTTAGTATTATTGCTTTTTTGTTCTCGGCATGCAGATAAGGGCCGCCTTGAGACGTGATGATTCTGCAAGTTCAACTTCATAAGAGACGCCGTATTCAAACAACTTGCATGTAGGTGATTAAAAGCAAGCTGCACTTACAGTGGGTTGCCTTTGGATACACACTCCAGTTTGAAGTATTGTCCTTCCTGAGGTACTATTACTGAGCGCACAATCTCTACCTGAGGAGGATCTGTGAAAAATACAACAAGAACACAATATAAAACAAAAGGCAAAGCCAAAACACAAAACATAACAAACACATACAAAAAACAACAACAACAACAACAACAACACAAAGCAAAACACAAAACAACCAAAACAAAAACACAAATACAAAATAACCAAAAAAACACAAAGCAAAACAAAAAAACAAATAACCAAAACATAACAAAAACAAAACACAAAATAAAACAAAAATCATAAAGCAAAACAAAAAGGCAAAAAGCAAAATAAAAACACAAAACAAATACAAAATTAAAACATAAAACAACCAAAACATAACAAAAACACAAAATAAACATAAAACACAAAGCGAAATAAAAACAAAAACATAACAAAAACACAAAAACAAAAACACAAAGCAAAACAAAAAGCAAAATAAAAAGACAAAACAACAAGCATTAAAAAAACGAAATAAAACAAAAAGCAAACAAAACAACCAAAACATAACAAAAACACACAAAAAATGCAAACAAAAAGCACAAAACATAATAAAAACGCAAAAAAAAAACAAAGCAAAACAAAAACACAAAAAAAACAAAAAGCAAAACAAACCACAAAACAATCAAAACATAATAAAAACACAAAAACCAAACAAAAAATACAAAGCGAAACAAAAACACAAAGCAAAACATAAAACCACCAAGCATAACAAAAACACAAAATAAAACAAAAAGCAAACAAAACATCCAAAACATAACAAAAACACAAAACAAAAAACACAATAAAAAAACACAAAACAAAACATGATAAAAATGCAACACAAAATGAAACAAAAAGCAAAACGAAACCACAAAACAATCGAAACATAACAAAAACACAACAAAACACAAAACAGAACAAAAAACATAAAGCAAAACAAAATCACAAAATAAAACAAAAAGCAAAATAAAAACACAAAACAACCAAGCATAACAAAAACACAAAATAAAACAAACACAAAATTAAAGACATTAAAAACAAAAACATAACAAAATAAAAACAAAAACACAAAGCAAAACAAAAAGCAAAATAAAAAGACAAAACAAAAAGCATTTAAAAAACATGAAATAAAACAAAAAGCAAACAAAACAACCAAAAATAGAAACAAAAAACACAAAACATAATAAAAATGCAAAAAAAACCAAAGCAAAACAAAAACACAAAATAAAACAAAAAGCAAAATAAAAAGACAAAACAAAAAGCATTTAAAAAACATGAAATAAAACAAAAAGCAAACAAAACAACCAAAAATAGAAACAAAAAACACAAAACATAATAAAAATGCAAAAAAAACCAAAGCATAACAAAAACACAAAAACCAAACAAAAAACACAAAGCGCAACAAAAACACAAAGCAAAAAGCAAAAAGCAAAAAAAAAAACCACCAAGCATAACATAAACACAAAATAAAACAAAAAGCAAACAAAACAACCAAAACATAACAAAACCACAAAAAAATAAATAAATAATAAAACACACAAAACAATATGTGAACATGATAAAAACGCAAAATAAAACAAAACAAATAACACAAAATAAAACAAAAAGGAAAACAAAACTACAAAACAATCAAAACATAAAAACACAACAAAAACACAAAACAGAACAAAAACATAACTCAAAAAAGGCAAGAAGCAAGTAAAAACCCAAACAACCAAGCATAACAAAAACACAAAATAAAACAAAAAGGACATCAAAAACATAAAACATAACAAAAAAACAAAATAAAACATAAAACACAAAGAATAATAAAAATGAAAAACAACCAAAACACAAAATAAAACAAAAAGCACAAAGCAAATAAAAACATAACAAAAACACAAAACAAAACAAAACAAAACAAAACACAAAATGTAAAAATGTATAAGGAAAAGTCACTGTGAATAGTATATACGCATACAATGAAATATTGTAAACTTTGTATTGTAATTTGTAAACTTTGTATTCTATTGTAAATACTGTAAATATTGATATTTTTACACTACTGCAAAACATTGCTAAATTGTGGTTACTGTACACACAGCACTGTCTCTGCCGTTCTTTAAACAGGTGCTGGCAGACATTTAGTTTCAGCTGATCTGAGTGCAGTTTTCATCAAACTAGAGTCAGGAGGGAAACTGATCCAAAAATATGACTCACAGTGGACCTCCAGTACTTCTGTAACCTGGTGCGGCAAGGAGCCCAGAGCTATGTGCTCTACCACGCAGGTGTAGGCTGCTCCATCGTCTGTCCTGTCCACCTTGAGGTGTATAGTGCTCCTGACCGTGAATGACCTCCCAGTGGCGTTTACCTCCTTCTGACCTGCCAGAACACAGCCACAAGAAAACCTTTCAAGCTCATGTTACACATACAGTATAAACAGGTGCTTCATTTAGCATTTCATGCATTAGAATTCTTAAACTTTCTGTGGTACTCAAGACTGTAACAGTATATCGATTTATACCATCAGTACATCGAATGTGATTGGCTAAGAGGAGTGCAATATTCTACTTATATTGGAACTCCAACCGTTTCACCGTTTTGTATCACTCAGCTCGTGGCTTTTCTCACAGCGAGTGTCATGGCGGACACTCAAATCCACTATAATCATGAAATGAGAGTTTTTTTCAGGTGAGAATGTACTTGTTTAGACTTTAAAGATGCGGTTTGTTAATAAAGATAACGTCTATTTGAAAAATTTGCTTTGACATTTTTGGAGATGTGAGCTCCAGGGCATTTTTGAATTAGTAATAGAGGCTTTTGCCTTTTGTTATACTGTCAACTTGACAAATCTGTTGAGTGAATAATTCAATAACTTGCTTCTCATTTTCTAGTCTGCTTAGGATGAATTGCTTGTTGTATTACTCATTTAAAAGTGACATTGGATGAAAGTTTCCTCTAAATAAATAACTGAAAATTTAACTCACTCATAAACACAATCACTTGTTCGTTCCTGAATGAAATAGTGTTTTTGAACTAATCGTTTAAGCAATTTTTTTTTGTTTTATAGATTTAGATTACTGCAGTAACAGTGCAAATAGCATCATACATTTGAGAAATACCATGAAAGAAAGCTGCTGTTCGAACTTTCAGTACGACTGCTTTTGCAAAACAATCTGGATAAACAAGAATTTTAAATGTAACTTACATTTCAGACACAATATTGACAGCTACTTTTTACTGTTTTTTTTTTCCGCCAATGAAAATAGATCCAAATTAAATCAAAGCAAACAAAGTTTACAAAAGTGACTCAATCCCACATTAATGTGTATTTTTGAACAAATCAGTTGAGTTAATGATTCAACAACTCAATCACAGTCACTCATTCCGCTCCTAAATAAATTTCTTGAACTAATCGGTTAAGTGAATAATTCAATGACTTACTTCTCATTTTCTAGTCTGCTTAGGATGAAGTGAATAATTTGATAGAATTCAATAACATTATTTTCCTATTTTCTGGATGAATTGTTTGTTGTATTACTCATTCATTTATTACTCATTGGATAAGTCTCCACTAAATAAAAAATAAATAAAATTTAACTCATAAACACAATCACTCGTTTGTTCTTGAATGAATTAGTGTTTTTGAACTAATAGGTTAAGTAAATGAATTAATGACTCACTTACGAAATCAATCACTTGTTTGTTCCTGAATGAATGAATGTTTTGAATAAATGATTCAAATGACTCACTCATACAGAGTTATATGTCGCCACCTACTGGCGTAACAATGAAAACGGCAGAAAGAGTCAATGAAAAATCACAAAGAGTGACGAATATGCACTTTTCTGGAAAGCTGCTGGCCAGTCCCCATACTTTCTCATTCACGTTTTTATTTATATTTGATTCCCTCTCATACTATCTGTGATCGTACAGGTATTAGCCTAGCAGGAGCAACATGAAATTTCTCAGTTTGCAGAAAAGTTTTTGTTTGCAGTCACACAGAAGAACAGCAATCCTAATACTATACAGCTCAAAACATTGTCCCTTTCGGCCTGGAATTTATTGGAAAGCCTGTGGAAATGTGAAGAACAAAACATCATTTAGAGCTTGTAAGGAATCCTTATAACGTCTGCGAGAGGAGCAGCACAGAAAGAGATCGAGAATCAGTAACCAGAGACAATAGCAGTTAGAGCCATGTCTGCGTACTGTGAAAGCCCTGGATCAACGGCATCATGAATAGCTAAGTAAAACATCACCCCGGAGGATTGCCTCCAGCAAACATCTGACTACACATATACATGCATGAACTGCCCGGATAAAACTTGGGAGTATCTCTCTTTTTCCCTTGATGCACGCACAGTAAAACGCTCAGAGCATCTTTGTTGTTTTGTTGTCCTTGCTTTTTTAATCCAAATCTCATTTTTGTTGTCTATTCAAAACATCGACGGAACACTGAAGAAAAACACTGAAATTGCAAACCTATTTTACTTCCGTAATGTGCTCAACTGGTAAAGCACTGAGCTGGGAACACAAAGGTTGCAGGTTCAATTCCCAGGAAACACTAGTATTAATAAAATGCGTTTCCTGAATGTGCTGTGGATTTAGCACCTGCCACATGTAATGTAATGCATTTCCACGTGAAACAGGATGATGTGAGCCGAAAAGGAAAGTCATTTTAGAGGTGAAGCAAACTATTACCTTTTGATGCAAAAAAAAAAAAAAAAAAAATGTGTTGCTTGGAAATAAAGTGCTCTTGTGATCATTCACAATAAGACTAATATTATGTTAAGTATGCTGATTAATTGAGTGCATATATCAATATTAGTGGAAATTAATGAACATCACATTATTATTACAAAATATGCAAGAGTTATGTGTTTCTGTATGAATTTGGGCCCATGCTGATACTCAATATGATGAATGACTGGTATATAATTTCATATACAGCATCTGGGGATAAACAACAAAAGTGTTGTTGCTAATTGCTGTGGAATATGGTGCAGTGTGATATCTGGTCAGTGGTGTGAGTAACTAAGCAGCTGAAATCACATCTCTCTCTCTCTTGTCTCTGTCAGCACTAGCATCAGTCAGTCAAACGCACCCTTTGCAATGCCTGCAGATGCATGCTATCATTTGACGCTTCAGGAAGATTGATCACCTTTTTTTGAAGATGAACTAGACTGCAAAGAAATGTTGCACAAAGCTTATTTTCAAAACGATAGTTCGCCTAAACATAAAAAGTCTATTTTAATGTCATTTACTATGCCTTTAAAGCAGCGGTATCAAGTGGGTCGGTAAAAATGCGTCATTTAATACCAATAATATAGTCGTGTGAATGACTTTTATTTGGTTTAATCACTCTAATGAGTGTATCTTGTTTATTTCGTTCACTCCGATGAACTGCAGACAAGTCCCAATCTGCTATTTCTCACCCTCCTCCGGAACAGACCTCTGTAACACTTCTGGTGTTTAGATAAAACTCTTGCAGTCAAAATCCATTACATTTCCTCAGAGAAGAGCTAGAAAAATACATATTGTAGTTAGTTTTTTTTTTCATTTTTTATTACATTTTGATGTTGCCAGTGTTGCTAAGAAGCTGATTTGTGTTACTAGGATCTAGGTGCTTTTTGTGCATTCCAAAGCTGTTGCTAAGGTGTTCTGAGTGGCATGGCAGATGGTTGCTAGTGTATTCTGGATTGTTGCATACTAGCAAAAACCCCCCCCCCAAAACTCAGGTTCATCCTTTAATGTAATTCTAAGATTTTTTTTTTGTCTAATTGCAGGTCTGGTCACTTAGAAACGTAACAGCACATTTCTTCTTGCTAAACCGAATGACTGAAGGTATGATTTACATTGAGTATGGTTTACATAGTCCCTACAGTATCTCACAAAAGTGAGTACTCCCATTTCAGCAACCATTTTAGTGTATCTTCTCAAGGGACAATACTATAGAAATGAAACTTGGATATATTTTAGAGTAGTCAATGTGCAGCTTGTATAGCAGTGTAGATTTACTGTCCTCTGAAAATGACTTAACACACAGCCATTATTGTTAAAATAGCTGGAAACAAAAGTGAGTACACCCAAAGCGATAACAGCATTATGTTGTTTAACCATGCAAAGCCACATGTCCTATTCATCATGTTTTTGTCTACTTGACAGGAGCATACAAAGTTGTGTATCTTGTATTAAAGCAGTTAAAATTAGGTGTTTTAAATACAATTCTCTCATACTGACCACTGGATGTTCAACATGGCATCTCATGGCAAAGAACTCTCTGAGGATTTGAGAATTAAAATTGTTGCTCTCCACAAAGATGGCCAAGGCTATTAGAGGTTCAGCTGATCATTCGTTCTGTGCATCTGGTGCAGAACCTGGCTCAAAAAACAGATGCATGAGTGCTGCCAGCATTGCTTTAAAGGTTGCAGAAGTAGAAGGTCAGCTTGTCAGTTCTCAGACCATATGCCTCACACTGCAACAAGCTGATTTGCATAGGCATCGTCCCAGAAGGAAGCCTCATCTCAAGCTGGTTCATAAGAAAGCCTGCAAACGGTTTGCTGAAGACAACCTGTCCAAGAGCATGAAGCTACGTGATTGCAGGCAAACGTGCCATATCATGTCTTCCAGAAAAAATTTAAAAATGTTGCGCAACCCAATCACCATAATGCTGTGTGCACTCCAGAAGCTAATTTTATTAATTGTGTGAGTAGTTCACATACAAATTCAATGCAAAGACACAAATTTGCATGGGGTGATGCGAATTGGGCATTGCGAGTTCATGAACGTGTGATATTTGCCTCAATCGCTTCTTCCGCACAATTTAAAAAACTCAGGTGGAAAATTTGTGTAACGTAAGTAAATGTGAATATTTGCTTTGTGCGCAAAGAAAACAAAAATACATTGTGGTACTCTTGTGAACGCACGTAGAAGAGTGTGTGACACAGAAGAGAAGAAATTGTTGAATTATTTTTGTTTTCTCGTAGCTTACTAAAGTTATGATTGCACCACAGATGTCACATGGACTATTTTAACAATGGCCTTACTAACTTTCTAGGTCTTGAATGTTTCAGTTGCATTGCTGTCTATACAGGGTCAGAAAGCTCTTGGATTTCATCAAGAATATTTTAATTCATGTTCCGAAGATAAACAAAGGTCTTACGGGTTTAAACGACACGAGGGTGAGTAATTAATGACATAATTTTCATTTTTGGGTAAACTAAGCCTTTAAGAACAAATGAAGTACAAATTTAGGTACAAATTAACAAGTAGCTACTAAGCCCCTGCTGTGAACTTCATGTCCCAATTTAAGAAACACCTTAGGAATGGCTGGTGCAAACCCATCCAGATGTTGTAGAACAGCATGAAAAGCAAGTGACAGATTGGCCCAGAGGAAATTAGTGTAGTATATTTAGCACAGTTCTAGATATAGTAAACTGCATCTAAAAAAGAATCATAAGCAATCCCCCATGGTAAATACGCTCTCAGGAGATCATGGATTTGTGCTGAAGTTTTAAGAGTTGCAAGCACAGCCCGCATTGAAAGTCCTGTCGACGGCAGCCAGTGTGTCCATCAATGTGACCCGTTCCACAAGCTTTCGTATCTCCCTGACCATCCTAAAGTGAGCAGTATCGCACCATGTTACATATTCTGTTTGGGCCTGCGTGCTGGTCTCCAGAAGCACATCCAATCCGTCTCACAAGATCAGATCACAGAGTGAGATTCCTTTGAATTGGAGTGAGTGACAGGCGGTCCGGCTGTGATGCTCTGTTCCCGCGTGCCACTGGCCTTTAAGTGCGGCTTGCGTGAATGCCATCTCTGAGTCGGGCCTGTCTGACGGAGTCTCAGGCCATCAATCACCAGCAGATCAGCCGACTGGGGCTTCTGCCCGAGATGTGCATGTCTCAGCCCTCAGAGGGATGTCTGGGGTAACATATTGGTTAAAGTTGAACTGATGTGTTACCGTATGCTGTGCTATCGTATGGACAATGGACTGACTGAGAGATGCAATTTCTTATAAAAAAATATTTTCTGTTTGATAAGGTACATTGTTCAGACAAATATGTAGTCCTATTTTAAAATGAAGATTTTATTTTAAAGGGGTCATCAGATGCCCATTTCCCACAAGTTCATATGTTTCTTTAGGGTCTTAATGAAAAGTCTATACCATACTTTGGTTAAAAATTCTCAATAGTAGTGTAAAAAAACAGCCTTTTACCTTGTCAAAATCAGCTCTGCAAAAACTCATTTTAAGACATGACCCCTTTAAATGCCACCTAGCTCTGCTCGCCCCGCCCCTCTCTGGGATTATGAGACGCAATGTTTACTTTAGCCGCACTTAGCGACGAAATGTGCCAACAAGCACATTATTAAGAAAGGCCATTCACAAAGATGCATAAAAAAACCCTTTATACTCACTTCTGCTGTGGTTGAAGCTGTATCAGGAATGATTTGCACGAACATAGAGCATTTGTCGATCGGGATCAGCACGTTGCTTTTAAAACGAAAGTAACGTTTTCCTCTGCATTTCCAGTAAATAACGACTACACAAACTACCAACACACATTAATGTGCAAACAACATGTAAAAGTTAGTTTTGCATCCGATGACCCCTTTAAAAACAAGGTAATTTTTTTAAAATGGAGACTTTAAAATGCTTATTTTTTTCTTTTCTTTGAGGTTTGCCATTGTCCCGGACACATCCAGACATTCCCACCTTATAAATAACTAAAAGATCTGTAGATCTGACTGTAACTCAAACATTGCTTGTAAAACCAGTTCTGTCCATGCACATTAAACTGGGATAGCAGAAAGTATTTAAACAAAATGATTCAGGATTAGAGAATACTAAGCAATACTGCTGTGAGACGCTTTGTAAAGAGCTGCACAATTCTGGTGCAAAGATGCACATTACTCACCATGTACCACTTGCACACTGACAAAATGTGCAACTGTTCATTGCACACAATCAGCTCTAGGGTATCCGGGGGGATTTGTTTACCTTGCACCTCCTTGTCGTTTCTGAACCATCGGATGTCAGCAGCCGGTTTGCTGCCAGATGTGGTGCATGTCAGTGTGACGTCCTCCCCCTCCTGGGCAGGTCTCGAGAGGCCTGTGATTTCTGGTTTCGCTGGAACACCTGATATACAAACAGAGGAGGAGGATTATAGGCAGTGCTGATGGAAACATGCGTAATTCTACGATTTCAGTCATAGATGGGCTCAGCCGCCGCCTGAACATGATGTGGTTTAGAGGACTATTTCTTGCCTGAACTTCAAATGTTGCTTGACTGACATTTTTTTTTTAAATAGAAAACATGTTTGCCTTTTTATATATATGTTTGCCAGTAGATATATATCAATACAGTGGCATATTCTGCTGCATGGTATTTTGTGATTTCATAGGAAAAGGAAGCATTTGTTGAGTGATAGAGATGGAGAACGTGAATGAGTTTTGGACCATTACCATCGTCTTTTCTACATTAAATCAAACCACCAACCAAAACTGTGTTAAAGTAACACACAAGAATAGGTGTTAAAATGAACAAATTAGAACACAAACTTAAGATTTTTACACATTCACATGTAAAACGTAACATATAGTGTGACAAAACCACTTATTAAACTTGCCTATATAATGTTATACATCCAATAATAATGTAAAAAGATGCTGAAAAGAGTCTGAAATTGTCACAGAATGGATTACAGACTGTTTACAGAGAAAATAAATAAATAAATAAATAAATAAATAAATAAATAAATAAATAAATAAATAAATGCACAGATAGGTTTTACATTTATAACGCAGAGTCAGAAGTTTATCCGTCTGTAAAAGTAATCCCAGCACTGCTGGAGAAACAAAACACAACAAAAACAAACAAACAAACAAACAAACAACAACAACTACTGTCTGTAAAGGTAATATGAACAAAACAAAGCTATTGTCTGTATATAAAATAAATGTAAAAGTAGTCCCACTGTTCATTGATCAAAACAACACAAAAAGTAAAAAACAAGCCATCAAAAATGACAATTTTTTTTTTGCAAAGATACTTGTTTACAAAGAAAAAAAAAAACAATAAAACAACTATTGTCTGTAATAGTACTAGTAAACAAAATGTATACAAAAACAGTATATAAGCATAAAAAAGCTATCCATCAATATTGGATGATTTAAAACAAAAACAAGACAAAAAACACATACACATCAAAATAAACCTATTGTCTGTAAAGTTGAATATAAAAATAAGGTAGTTCCACCACTGTTGGATGTTCGAAACAACACAAAACAGAAAAGATAGAAAGAAACAAACAAACAACAACTATTGTCTGTAAAGTTGTATATAAAAATAACATAAAAGTAGTCCCACCACTTTTGATTGATCAAAACAACACAAGATGAAAACAAACACGTGAGCAAACAAACAAACAAACAAACAAACAAACAAACAAAAATGACAACTACTGTTTGTAAAGGTACTTGTTTACAAACAAAACAAAGCTAAATTATTATAATAAAATTATATTATAAAAAATTCTGCTATTTATACTGTACTACTTATTGCAAATAGTGAAAATGAACTGCAACTCAGTATTGTAGTACATTTTAAAACAGTAAGCAAACATAATAACATATTGAGTGTAAATTATAATTTTAATTTAATAAATGGATGCTACCTTATTGCCACCTTATTTTCAAATTTGTCTATTATTTCCTTCAATTTTATATAAAATAAGTCCCTTTCCGAAGTGACATTGACATTCGAAAAAGGAGAAAAAAAAGTTTGGCACAAGGTGGATTCAAACTTGAGTCGATTATCAATCAGACAAACAAACAAACAAAGAACTACAACTAATGTCTGTAAAGTTGTATATAAAACTAAGGTAAAAGTAGCGCTGCCATTGTTGGATGACCGAAACAATGCAAAACAAAGAAAGAAACTAACAAACAAAAACAACAAATATTGTCTGTAAAGTTGAAAATAAAAATAAGTTAACAGTAGTCTCACAAGTGTTCAATGATTAAAAAGATGTTTATAAACAAATAAAGAAAACAATATCCCATTATTGTTGGATGAATTAAAAACAAACAAACAAACAAACAAACAAAAAATACACAACAAAACAAAACTATTGTCTGTAAAGTCTGTAAACAAACAAACAAACAAACAAACAAACAAACAAACAAACAAACAAACAAACAAACAAACAAACAAACAAACAAACAAACAAACAAACAAACACAAAAATCCCACCACTGTTGTAAGAGTGAAAACAAAAAGTAAAACAGAAACAAACAAACAAACAAAAAAATACTGTTTGCAAAGCTGTATGTAAGAATAAGGTAAAAGTAGTCCATCACTGTTGACTGATCAAAACAACACAAAACGAAAACAAACTGTTTTTTGTAAAGGTACTTGTTTAAAACAAAACAACAACAACTAAACAAACAAAACTATAATAAACATTAAAAAAAAAATCCCACCAGTCTTGGCCAATTAAAACAAAACAAAATGAAACAAAAAACAAAAACAAATAAACTGAGAGCGAAACAAAACTATTGTCTGTAAAACAACACAAAACAGAAAACAAGCAAACAAACAAAAATACAACTATTGCTTGCAAAGGTATTTGTTTACAAACAAACAAAACAACATCACAAACCAAACAAACAAGCAAAACACAACAAAGCAATTATAACAAAACACAAAATGACTACTGTCTGTGATACTTGTAAACAATATGTATTGTAAAAAAAGTGTTATATATAGTTATCCCACCACTGTTGGATAATTGAAAACAAAATTAAAACAAAATAATACAGAACAAAACAAAACTATAGTCTATACTATAGTCATATAAAAATCATGTAAAAGTAGTCCTGTTAGTTGATCAAAACAACACAAAACAAACAAACTAAAGATGGCAACTTGTAAAGGTACTTGTTTACAAAGAAAAACAAACAAAACGACCGTAAAAGCAAAACAAAAGTATTTAATAAAACACAAAAACAACTTTGTCTATAAAGGTACGTGTGAACAATAAGTATTGTATAAAAAAAGTTGTATATAAACAAAAAGAAAAAGCTATCCCAAGATGATTTAAAACAAAAATTAAACAAAACAAATACAGACCAAAACAAAACTTTGTAAAAAAGTATGGTAAAAGTAATCAGACACAACAATATAAAACAAGAACAATTGTTTATAAATGTACTTGCAAAAAACAGTCCCACCACTGTTGATGATTAAACAAAACAAAACAAAACAAAACAAAACAAAACATAACATAACAAAAAAAAAAAAACTATTGTTTGTAAATGTACTTGTAAACAATATGCATTGTGAAAAGCTGTATATAAAATGAAGGTAAAAGTAGTCCTATCCCGGTTGTATGAATAGAGCAAAACAAACAAACAAACAAACAAACAAACAAACAAACAAACAAACAAACAAACAAACAAACAAACAAACAACTACTGTCTATAAAGTTACTTTTAAACAACATGTACTGTGAAAAGTGGCATACAAACACACAGTGTACAAAGTGAGAGTGGCAGACTCTATCACAAGCTGATCATAAACCAAAGCACACAGTGACACATCTAATGGCTCCATCAGCCGGTGTGAAATTCTCTCATTTACATCACTCCATGTCACCAAAGTGCAAAAACAAAATCATTCGATGGGAGAGAACTCGCTGACCCCAGATCAGTGATGAGCTACTGACCTTAAAAGCACAGATTGATGAGGATGAGAGGGAGACTGATCTACGAGAGGTCTTACCTAACACAGTCAGGAAGGCCTTGGAAGTCTTGACAGGCATGGTGAAGAGCGAGCATGTGTACTGTCCTTCATCTGACAGAGAAACATCATTGATGCTGATGGTCAGCTCTTTCCAAGAGGCTCGAACCAGTTCGATCCGGTTGTCCCTTAACGCTACAACATAAAAAAAACATATCATTAGTGATCTTTAAGGTAAAAAGGACTTTTGGAGAACGTTGGAGTGATCAGGTGGTAATGTCTCAGCATGTGTAATGGAGCTGGTTGAGTGAAGGATTCAGGACACACGTATGGCAAAAAAGAAAGGGAATTATTTTTGTAGAGGGTTAGGCATACAAAAGGATTTTCTCAAATGAAAAAGTAATGAAAGGAATAATCTTGACCCAATGAGCAAGTCATAAAAATGGGCAAAAAGAATCTACTGAATGCCTCCAGATAAAATATAAAACCTGCTCCTGGGAAAAAACTAAGAGACAAAAAAGACATCCTCTTGCTCAAACAAAGATTATACAGTAAAAAGAGAAGTCAAAGGTTTTTCTTCAAATAATTTCCAGCGTGGGTTTATTTTTCAAAGTCAATAAACAGGCATTAAAAAGCAAAGAATATAAGAAAACATATGCATGTATTTGCATATACTAAAGCTTATGCACTATGTTGGTGGAACCATTCAAAATGTTTCAAATGTGCACTGCATTACACGTCTGTCAGGCTAACACCAAGCGGCAACCTCCCGCTCTCTCTATTGAAACCAATACGGAAGTGACTGCAATTCATCCACTGGCCGCTAGAGACTGGCTGCAAAAGGGAATCAATCCCATAGACTCCCAATGTTAAAATGTTCAACTTTACAGCAGAAAATAATTTAAAATATGTTTACAGCCTGGTACAAAAAGTGGTTTTGGTCTATATAGCTAATTTTGCCCTTCCTGTCAACTGTAAGGGGGGTGATTTTTTTATAACTCATCCGTTTAAGTTATATTAAGCCTTAAAGTTCTGCCTAATTTAGGGCGTGGTCACTTGAGTGACAGGTGAATTGCCGCTGCTGTCACCATTGTCACGTTTGGTGGGGTTTGGTTTCAGCAACCAGCTCCACCCACGTCCCCCATGACCCCCTCTTTGCCCATTTTCGATTATCTGGGAGTGACGCGCGGTGGCGCGACTCCCACCCAATATGAGCTTCAAAAACGCTCTTCAGAAACCTACGGGTGACGTCACGGACACTACATCCATATTTTTTACAGTCTATGACTAACACCAATGTTTATGCACCACGTCACATGGTATTTGCATGTACATGCAACGCTTGCCTGATTTCCCCTCTGAAGCTAATCAGGGTCAAGTCTGGTCAAATACCTGGATTGGAAACCTGGTGAAAATAAGGTTAAAGACATAGTGAGGTGAACAGGGGCACCCACCGTGTGTTTTAATGGGTTCTAAGGCGTTTTAATGCTTATAAGATTGAAGTCGTAATATTTTGAGAATAAAGTCGATATTTCGAGAATAAAGTAAAAATGATGATAATACAAGATAATACATGATTTATTCAAGAATAAAGTCAAAAAAGTGTTTCTAGAATAAAGTCAAAATATTTTGAGAATAAAGTCAAAATTACGGAAATTAATTTGTAGCAATTACGAGATTAAAGTTATAATATTTTGATATATATTAGCCTTAATGTGGCTTGACTGATTACTGTATTCACCTCAGTTGTGTGAATCAGTCATCTTTCCGATTATAGAGACATGTGTTTCATTAAATCAGGCTATACTGATTTTTTTCATTCCTCTGATGTTCTGTCACATTTACATTATACTACAAACCTGAAATAAAGAGGAAAAACCCATTTATTTATTATTTCATGATAAAACTTACAGATTTTGAAAGCTGAGACTTTGCTTTAAATTAAATGTACCAAAAGCACAAAGCTTATTGCTATTATTGCTACCTGTTCTCATGACAAAAACGTACCTGGGGGCACTTTTTCGCGAGATGCGAAATACGTACCAATAAGTACACATCACTGCAGTTTCCCAAAAAACTGAACACTAGAGGCAATAAACTTTGACACCTTTTATTCCATTTTTTACACAAAGTATGACTGAGTTTGACAAAGCGTAATTTTCGCACAGTTACTTAAAGAATATTATATTATGACTTAAAAACTATTTTAATATGCTGGGAGATTTGAAAACTGATGCTTTTGAATGTTAGCATGACATATCTATGGGTTTTCATAGATGGTAGGTTTGTTTGGTAGCTCATGCAGTACAGAGATGTACTTTAAAGGTGAAGAGCTCCAGTTTGAATCCCGTGTAACTACGGTTTGACAAAAGAGTTCAAATCTACACACAAGGAAGATTCAAATGGCGTCAACAAATGTGATTTTATATCAGTTTTGCATTTGTTTACACTGTTTAGGTTTAGGGTTGGGTTTGGTGTAGGGCATATTTCCAATACGATAGAGCAAAAACTTTTTAAGCAATAACAATTCCCAGATATTTGAACTCTAAACCGACGCAATACGTACCTGAAGCAACATAATACAAATGTGCCAGGATTAACGTATTGAACCTGTGTTTTAGCGTCATTCAGTGGACTTTTCTTTTTGAAACTGCCGCGAAACGTGCAGTAGGTACGTAAAAATGGTGCTGCTAAAAAGTACCAAGAGGTATGTATTTTTATGAGACTGTTGTATTATTGAGTGGCTGGCGCACTACAAATAGGCCTAAGGAATGCAATTGAAGACGTGAAATATTATTTACAAGCATACTGTCCCTGCAAGTATAAGACATGGTATGATTTCTGCTAATAATCCCATTACATTCAATTCATGTGGCCTTGGAACTTCTCCCGGTGCTCACAATCTGGGGCATTTGCATGTGCAGACTATACTCACAAAATATTATAACTTTAATTGATATATTTATCTTAATTTCGACTTTATTCTCGAAACATTTAGACTTTATTCTCGAAATTTTAACTTTATTTTAGTAATTTAGACTTTATTCTTGAAATATTTCGACTTTATTCTCAAAATATCAAAACTTTAACTTAACTTTAACTGGCACTAATAAAAAAAAATTAAAAAATCACTAAAATGCCACCATACCAATATAATGTGGACACTATGCAATAAAACACAGCATCCTTTGGATTAAAAGGTAAATCTAGTTCCTGATAATCTAAGGGCATTGATTTTCTAGCGTGTCTCTTGAAAACATCTGAATCCTGACCCAATTTGCCCACTAACAAACACATTTTGAGAAAAGCACAAAATATAACAAATTATTAATGGCATGGTACATAGTGTTAGTAACCCACAGCGTCGTTTTGTAAACATTAGAGGTTTTCGAGCTTGAAATATCTTGGAGGTGAAGCTTAGGACTTATGTTCACTCACTAATTTATGACATTATGTATTATTCATGAGTTTAGTCACACAGTAGTGACACAAACGTTTTTAAAACTCCCACTGTTCTGAATATCCACTGCGATTGACTGCCACCATCACACTGAAGCCGTTTGTTGTCTGCCACAAGCAGCCATTCATCCATTATGCTTGCAATTTCCAAGAAGAGTTTGCGGCAGCCGAGAGACTGATGAACAGAAAGGTCACCCTATACTCATCACCTCACACCGTTAAAAAAAGGCACAATTCGCTTGTATTGTGTCATTTGAAAAAAGAGAGAGACTGAGACTTTTCATTTACCATCTCACAGACTTTTTACTTCACCTCAGTCTGCCTTTTGGCTTTAAAGGGGACATCAGATGCAAAATTCACTTTTATACGGTGTTTGCATATAAATGTGTCTAAGCAGTGTGTAGACACAACCACCCTACAATGATGAAAATCCATTCACTACTATTTATTAGTCCCTAAAATACCTAAACTGTCTCAATTATCAAGCCGTTTTGATTTTCGGAAATGTATGATGTCATAATGCTCAGGCCCCGCCCACGACCACTCAGCCAGTTGTATTTTTTTTTTCATTTTCTCCATGTTTGAGCAGCTGTAGCAAAAACAATGTCTTGTAAGCAATGCAGGTGTTTTGTAGTTGGATGTAACCACTAAGGCCGCAGTGGATTAGTTTTGTTTTTGATGGTATTGCGTCACTGAATACACAAAAAAATGGAAGAGAGGGGCGGAGTGAGCAGTAGCTTATTATCATTTAAAGAGACATGCACCAAAATGAATTGCTTTGAACAGAGCAGTTTTTAACTCTATCAAGGGCTATCAAGGGTGTTGTTTTACACAACCACTGAGGAATTTTAACCAAAGTATGTTGCGGACATTTCATGAAAACCCTAAAGGTTCATACCAACTTGTGAAAAACGGGTATCCGATGGTCCCTTTAAAGTAGGTATGAAATCAAAATTGACATTGTTTATTTTGGTAATGCATGTTACTAGTCTTCCTGTGAATTATTTCGTTCATATATTGTATTGTAGCTTTGTAATTTTTCAGACAATAATCAATAATCGCATACAGATTCGCATCCATTATTATATGCAATGGCTACAATACAATCTATGTATTCATAAAATCAAGTCCCACCCTGTTTTTTTGTTTTTTTTTGTTCATTAAGCCATTTCACTTAGAAATATGTGAACCTGGACCACAAAACCAGTCATAAGTGTCATTTTGTTTTTAAACTGAGATTTATAAAGCATATTTCTACTAAACATCTTTCAAATAAACTTTCTATTGATGTGTGCTTTGTTAGGATAGGGCAATATTTAGCCGAGATACAGCTATTTGTATAATCTGGAATCTGAGGGTGCAAACTTGCAAACTTGCCTTTAAAGTTGTCCAAATCAAGTTCTTAGCAATGCATATTACTAATAGTAAATTTACGAAATATTTTTTTATGGAACATTATCTTTACATAATATCCTAATGATTTTTGGCATAAAAGAAAATTCAATAATTTTGACCCATACAATGTATTTTTAGCTATTGCTACAAATTTACCTGTGCTACTTAAAACTGGTTTTGTGGTCCAGGGTCACAATACAGTCGGTTTCATAGACTTCAACAACAGACAAAACTCTATGAATTGTATATGGGGTCCCAGCATGGTTTTGTTTCAACAAAAGTGTGTTGACATTCACATTTGGTCTCCGTAAACTCTAACACTGGGGAAAATTCCTCATAAACATGTTCACTGTCCTTTGGGAACGTTGTTACATGCAAACAATGACATGTCAAATCAGAAAAAAGGATTTACTTACATGTCAGCAGAAACAATTGTTTAGTCTTTGAGAGCCTTTTAAACGTACATTAATGTAAAAAAAAAAAAAAAAAAAAAAAAACATCTCCAAACAATAAGATCTGAAGCTACAAGACAGTGTCTTTCTAGAGGATGTGTCAAGACTGTTTAAATATTCTTTCTGAATGTGTGCTGAGTTATGAATAGAGAATGAATAGAGGGTTTGTGGAGATGGCAAATGCCTTGGGGGGGGGTTTTGGCACAGAGACACAGCGGAATTGGATAAAGGGAGGAAAGGTGATCAGGTCTGGGCTCGCTCTACACATGGGCCTGCTGATAGAGTCCAACGAAACCCGGTGAGACGAGGACCATCAAAGCTTAGGAACAGATGACACATTTCCACCAGCCCATATCCCTCTATCTTTCTCAGACACAGAGGGAGGAAGGGAAGAAAAGAGTGCGCTCCCTTGTTGTTTACAGAAAAGACAAACACATACACACTCGTACGCCGAACATCACAAAGGTGATGATAAGCTGCCAAGACGAGGAACAGTCGTTGTTTGTACCGCATCCGAGGGTTGATGGTACAATGCCTAGACTCTAAAACGCTTGGCGGTTTCCATTCACGCCGTACAATGATAACATATAGGGATGTGGGCGTTGAAAAGAACGACAGAGAAGAGACGAAGAAAAAGATTCACCCACACAGAGTCTGAAATCGACTTCCTTCAGTGGTCAAATCTGTCTCTGCAATGGGGTCAAATGAAGAGGTGAATACTATTCTCAATAAGAGCTTGATACAACAATCTCAAGACGCGCTGGTTCATTTCACTTACACTGAGACTTTGTGCTACGTCTCATTCTGACACAATGGTGTCAAGCTAGAAACATTATCCCAAATCCATTGACAGAAACAAGTATACAAAGGTTTGAATAACCCTACAGACAACTGTTATCAATTCAACGCAGGCCAACAGGGGCTGGCAAAACTCCGCAGCCACATTTCCAAAAAAAGAATCGAAAGCCTGCCAGATGCCCAGAGTTAGCTCCAATCTGTCACAACCTCCGTGAAATGCCAACGTCTGACAAAGCTCTTTTTCCCAGAGCTTAAAGAAGTCGACATGATGAAATGGTTGGTTTCCAACATCCTTCTGACTTCTTCAACGCAGTTTATTCCACTTAGAGAGCAGCGTAAATCCCTCGGTTTGACCTTGTGCCCTTCTCTATCTTTTTTGGGAGGCTGACTTGTAGATGACCCGACAGACATCCCAGCATTCCCTTGGGCGGCAGCAGTCTGACAACCGGCTGATGGCACAAACCCCTGTTTGGCATGGTTAGGTAGTGCTTTTTCTCCAATAGTGGCATTGATTTTTTCTAAGACTCTCACAAATAAAAATTGGCGAAAGGACTTCGACAGAGACAGCAGTGGGGAATAATGGAGCAGATTGTGAATGTTATTTTCAAGGTCGTAGTGCATGTGGATGTGGGTGCGGTTGGATAATATTGTGTGTTTAGATATATTTGGTGTTGTCGCTCTTGGAAGGAAGACAGTTGCCGACAAAATGTCTTCGCACCTTACTTGTGAACAATCACTTGGCAATGCACATTGAGACACTCCCAGCACTTTTCCACATGAGACTCTGAAACCACATTTAACATCCAAGTTTGGAGCCGAGCTTCTACTCTGACATAATCAGACCACTCCATCTGACGAGGAGACGGAAAACCGGCGGCATGAGCGACAGGCCCCGCGGCTGTGACTGTCCCGCAGCTGGCAACGTCGTTCTTGGCACTGACACGTTTGGAGAAGCCAGAAGTCCCTGTCTTTGCAATTAGACTACTCCAACGACCAGCTGTGATTGGTCACTATCTGGACAGGCTGTGATTATTGCAGGGACGTGAGCCTGTACTTCCATTGCAGACAGGAAGCTACTTCCCAGCAGCTCTCAGGGGCCAAGAAAGTGCTCTACTGCAGGTGGCCAATGATCAGAGGTTAAAACAGATCTTACAATCCAGGTGCAAGGGATAAACTGGGCAAGAACTGATGTGATGACATTTGAACACTTGTGGAATTATTAGAGACTTTTCTACGCCGAGTCATATTGGGTCAAACTTGACATTAGATATTCGCAGCTAACAATGGGGAATAGCTCCTGCGCATGAAAGAGCTAAACTAGAACCTAATTCTCTCTGACAAATCTCTACGGTTTAGTTTCTTATGCTGCATCACAAAAAGTTAGCCTTTGTTCATCAAGCTTGTTGCTATATCAAAACACAAGGCAAGACATTTTTGGGTCAGTCGAAGAACACAATGCTTTCATGTGCGCTGTATTACACTGAGAGCATGTAAAATTGAGACTCAGAACCTACAATATCCACGGCTCATCCAGAAATGCAACTGCACACGGAATATGCAAACATGCGGAGATAGTTTCATCAGATAGGACTGGCTGTTGTTTACCCTTCTGAGGTGGAACACTGTTAAAATCATTCCTCTAAAAATAGTGGTTAAATTAGACCTCAAGAGCATGATGTTTGAAGGTCACAACAGATGTTTAACCATTGATCGTCCACTATAGTTAATAATCAAGCATACTTTCGAACTCAATCAACCTTTGTCTGTCTTCATATTCATCAACAACAAAGACGTAAGACCCTAATGAACTTAATATAGTCATAGTAGAAACCCACCCCTTATCTCTGCCTTACAGTCCCCATAATGCTAAGCTTCAAAATAGAGACTTTCTGAAATGTCACACAGCACTTAACATTTCATTTATCGACTGGTAATGCTATAATGATAGGAGCCCATTAGAGGACCATTTGGCTCTATGTGAGGTGTTGAGCTTTAAAAATGACATTTAAGTAAGTGTGGAAATGTTAGATGGGGATGACTTCTTTCACGTGTCTTGGAGCTTGGAGTCAAAAGCGTGGCTCTGGAAATGAAATGAAAATCGGAATAACTTTTTAAAAATTCACAACATTTACAGTCTGTAAGTGTAGAAGTGTTTTACGGAATGAAGCATTTAAAAGCTTAGCTTACTCCAGAATTAAAATTTCCTGATGATTTACTCACCCCTTCATCATCTACGATGTTCATAGTTTTTTTTATGCAGTTGAAAAGAAGGTTTTTGAAAAAAACATCTTCATATAGTGAACTTCAATGGAGATCAATGGATTGAAGGTCCAAATTGCAGTTTCAATGCATCTTCAAAGGGCTCTACACAATCCCAGGCAAGAAATAATGGTTTTATCTAATGAAACAATCAGTCATTTTTAAAAAAAAAATACAGATTTATAAACTTTTTAATGAGAAATGCTTGTCTTGCACTTGTTCTGTGTCCACAAGTTCATGCATTATGTAATATCTTTGGAAAGGTCACGCATGACGTAGGCAGAAGTGAAACGTGCAAAGAAAGTCAAACGCCCTTTACAAAAATGGTAAAACAACAATGTTGGATGATTTTTTTGGAGGAGAAAGTAAGATGGAGTTTACCCTACCTTTCTGAACCAGAATATATAGATAAAGAAATAACCAAGCATGACTTTTCATTAGAGTTGTAGAAGTCGTGCAAGACAAGCATTTGTGGTTAAAATCAGTGTAAAAAGTTTATTTATTTATTTATTTTAGAAAATGACCAATTGTTTTGCTAGATAAGACCCTTATTCCTCGGTTGGGATGGTGTAGAGGCCTTTAAAGCTGCATTGAAACTCCAATTTGGATCTTCAACCTGTTGATCCCCATTGAAGACCACTATATGGAGAAAAATCCTAGAACATTTTTCTCAAAAACCTTAACTTCTTTTGACTGAAGAAAGAAAGACCTGAACATCTTGGATAACATGGGGGTGAGTAAATTATCAGGAAATTTTATTTCAGAAGTGAACTAATCCTTTAAGCTTGAGTTTGATGTTCTTTTAGATTGGAACAGAGCTGTTTCACTTCTGCTGATCCTGCTAAAAGCAGAGAAATGACCAGGAGTGATATGGAAAAGTACAGGGAATGAGGTTGGGAAATGTTGCAGGCCGGTTTTGAACCCACATTTCCCACATAAGCACCATAACTTCATATATGTGACCCTGGTCCACAAAACCATAAGTAGCACAAGTCTTAAGTAGCACAAGTGTATTTGTAGAAATAGCCCAAAATACACTGTATGGGTCAAATTTCCTACTGTAAATATATCCAAACTTAATTTTTGCTTAGTAATATGCATCGCTAAGAACTTAATTTGGACAACAATTTTCTCAATATTTAGATTTTTTGCATCCTCAGATTCCATATTTTTAAATAGTTGTGTCTCTGTCATATATTGCCCTATCATAACAAACCATACATCAACTGAAAGCTTATTCATATTAGTTTAAAATGACTGGTTATGTGGACCAGGGTCACATATAACAGATTCTGTAGTTAAAATGTTATATTTACTTTTCTGCATATGGCAGATGCTTTTATCCAAAGCAACTTCATTGGGAATCGAACCCATGACCTTGGCGTTGCTTTAAATAAGCATTCAGTATGTGCTGAAAGTATTCCTGTAACACAAATATAATTAAAAATGAAGAGATTCAGAATCAGACCTGATCTTTTTTAATATCCTGGACGTGATCTTACTGTCCTTGA
This sequence comes from Garra rufa, assembly GCF_049309525.1. Classification (NCBI taxonomy): domain Eukaryota; kingdom Metazoa; phylum Chordata; class Actinopteri; order Cypriniformes; family Cyprinidae; genus Garra; species Garra rufa. The sequence goes on from NC_133374.1 coordinate 31,365,629, forward strand.
TTATTTTGCAAGTTGAATGTGTTTTGGAATTTTTATCTTATTCCTAAACAGTATTTTGCCCCACACAAATATAGTAAATGACCACAGTCTGATTTCTCACATTTATTGTCCCACAGGGATGAATACTAATATAAATCATGATGGCCTCAATAGTACACTAGGGACAAACTGGAATTGACAATGCAGAATGTGCTGATACAGTAAAACCCGAAAATACCCATTAAAGAGAAGCATTACATAAACCCCTTCAAAAAGTGTAAGGAAAGACAATTTACTGATATAACCTTGCAGACCTTTGTAGACTTCAACATAACCAGACGACCGTACAATGTCACAGCGCCTCACGTCGTTCCTCTGCATTTTGCTCGCTTTTGAATCTTCTTATCTAATGAGCAATTTAACGAGTCCATTAATGCAGTAATTTAGAACATAACAACATTTTGATTGCCGCAGGCCAATTAAGAGCCCACTCTGCAATTTGACCTTTTGCAATTTGAGCTGAACATCTCTAATGAATGTCAGGAATCATGCGCCAGAAGCATTTGAGATACCCACTGAAAAAGCAGTTAATACTGCCGCAGCACCCCCCCAAAAATGACATCAATATGTATACCGTAAATGGCGTTTGTTATAGACCAACTCAGATGCACAGAGTCGGGTTTCAGCTCCAATTCATCTACATTTACAAAGACATCTGGGAAAGATACATACAGTATGCCGCAAAACAAGACAGAGCCCTAAATTATTCAGGATCGGTGAGGTTACGTTTCACAATAAATGGTAGTTAAATCTCTCATTATGAAGTGCAGAATTAATACCTTCTTCAGGTGCTGTTTTCCCATAGGCAGAGTCTTTACATCATGTTACAGTGGAGCAACAGACATATGGACATATATACTCTAATTTATCCTGCTCTAGCATGATGAATCATACGCCGCGATCGCATTAATAGTGCACGATAAGGGAGACATATGGTGCTTATCGATTTTTCAGTGGTGGCGACTCATCATCACGGCACTTCTCTCCTAATGGCCTTGGGCTAAAATGGATACGCAAGCTCTTGAGGTACAGCACTGTACGTCTGGTCAACCACACCAGTTGCACGGATGCTTTTATCTAAACCAAAGTACAAAGTACACTTATTACAGTAACAATCCCCCTAGAAGGGAGGTTAAGCACCACACTGGGATGTTTAGGCCTCCAGGCCTTGTATCAATAAATACAAGGTATTTTATTTAATAATTTTCATTTATGCCCACTAATATAACAACACACAGTATTAGAATAAATCAAATATATTTAAGTATATAATAGAATAGACATTATCCCTAATACATTTCATAGGAAAATTTAGACTTCTATAGAAAAACTGAAAAATGAATAAACTAACCAAATGTAACCGCTATGTAGTTTGCTATTACTGAGTTTATATAATTGAAGTTTAAATAAATGCTGTCCTAACGACACAATCCAAAATAAAAAGCGCATTAACATTATATATATGTCTATATCAATGTCCTTATATTAGTCTAATACATTGTGTTGCGTAAGCAATATTAAAAATGTATCTCAAAATGTCTTTCATCCTTTTCCCTAACCTTAAAAATGCTCTAAAAAGTAGAAGCAAAATTATATATAAAGAGATAATGTATAATATAATTTTATACTGACAGTGAAATCATAGCAATCCATAAGGCTTAGCCACTCTATCACACAGTCTGCACACAGGGCACGGTGGGCATTATTATGGATAAGCCACTGATATATAATTCAGAGGAGTAGTGGGTGTCTGTGTAACGCAGACATCCTGTGTCTTCACTTGGATACATGCAGAAGAGAAATGTATCTGGTAATCTAGGCGGGGTGGATTAGGATTTAGCCCAGAATCACACACCCCCGCAGACTCACAGTGTGTTCTGTATGTGAATCACACACACATATACAACTCCCTGCACATCCAGGCCCTACTGACGCTCTGTTTCACAGGTTCTCAGATATAGCCCTTATGTAGGAGTTGCCTCACACAAAGGATTGGTGATTGAGTCCAAGCGACAATGAATGAGGGTTATCTAGTCCGCCCTCTTCTTTACCATGGTATAGTAAGTAAAAATTGCAGGTTGTTTCTGTAGTGATCAGCTGTATCACTCCGGAGAACCAGAATGTCACTCCATCTGTGAGCCTATAGGCCGCCCACTAGGTTGTTGGCATGCTGGGAACTAAAGTCTTGTTAAGGGTTCAGTGCAGAGGAGGAGAGTGAACTTGATCGACCCATCCTCTCTTGGTCTGAAGGCTGATAATTTGTAAGAAACAAGTGTAAGAAACAACATAATTACTGTTGTTGCAGGAAAGATAACTTCTGCAAAGCATAAAGCTGGTAAGATCTTTGTGACCTGGGTGGAAGTGAGGTGAGTGTAATAGAGGTGGTAGTGAGGGTGGAGAGAGTGCTGTACATTCACTCCCCCCACCTACAATCCCTGCCGGACCTCAGACTCAAACCTGCAACCTTTGGGTTACAAGTCTGACTCTCTAACCATTAGGCCACGGCTGGCCCAGGTGTGATTGAGATTTACTAGGGGTGAATGTAACAGAGGCAAGCTAGTACAAGCTGTGCAGATTGTGGAACCAGTTGCAGTGGTGCCGTGAACTGGATGGGAGTGAGATTTGCATTTTGCTATTGCTGCGGCGCCCGGGGAGCAGTTGGGGGTTCGGTGCCTTGCTCAAGGGACTCACCTCAGTCGTGGTATTGAGGGTGGAGAGAGCGCTGTACATTCACTCCCCCCACCTACAATCCCTGCCAGACCTAAGACTCGAACCTGCAACCTTCAGGTTACAAGTCCGACTCTCTAACCATTAGGCCCACCTGCCCATACTAGCTGAGCTAGAGAGTCAAAACAGAGGGAAGCTAGTACGAGCTGTGCAGTTCATAGGACCACTTGTAATGGTGCCGTGACCCGGATGGGAGTGAGGTTTACTGGGGTAAGTCGAACAGAGGCAAGCTAGCACGAGCTGTAGAGTTTGTAGGAACCAGTTGCAGTGGTACCATGACCCGGATGGGAGGGAGGTTAATCGGGGCGAATGTAACAGAAGCGAGCTAGCATGAGCTGTGCAGTTACTACGAGCAGCTGCAGTGGTGCCATGACCTGGGTGTGAATGAGGTTTACAGGGGTGAGTGAAACAAAGGCAAGCTAGTACGAGCTGTGGAGTTCAGAGGACCAGTCGCAGTGGTGCCATGACCGGGATGACAGGGACGTTTATCAAGGTGAATGTAAAGGAGGCGAGATCGTACGATCAGCTGCAGTGGTGCCATGACCCGGGTGTGAATGAGGTTTAAAACAGAGGCAAGCTAGTATGATCTGTGCAGTTCCTTGCAGTGACTAGGTTAGAAGTAAGGTTTAGGAGGCTACTATTAGCTGTGCAGCCTTTAGGACCAGTTTCAGTAGTGCCGAGACCCAGCCAGGAGTGAGGTTTACTAGGGTAAGTGTAACAGAGGCTAGCTAGAATTAGCTGTGCAGCTAGTAGGACTAGTAACAGTGTTGCTGTGAACCAAATGGGGTTTAGCTGATATACCTTACTCCATTGGCCTCAAGGGGCATGTTAGAGTCAGTGGTTTTAAGTATCTGTCTTAGTTTGCCCTCCTCCCATGCCAGCTGTCACCAACTTGACTAGTTACACTAGCGCATCATAAGGTGCTTGCTAGCATTTTTTAGGAGGTTTCTCGGTTGTTGTGTACTAACCACAGCCAAAATAGCCCAGCACAAAGTTGCTTTTTCGACAGACATAGAGTTTTTTGGCCTTTCCACCTTAAATCTATATACTTATTTTGTAGTTTGATCAGACAAACACAACAATCAGATTTTTGCTAATTTAATTAAACCCTCGTTAATATATAACTTTTTTCAATGTGGAAGTACACTAATTTAAATGAATGTGTAAGACCTGTGATTCATTATCTGCAAAATGTAAATAAATACAAAGTTCAGTTTTGAAACTCTAGATGGGGCAGGCTGATCTTCAATCATTTATAATTACATAATTCACATGACACAGCTGATGTTGTGCACCAGATATTATATCAGCATGCCAACAAATGATCAATTATCAAATTATCATCAACAAATGGACCAGACTTCATCACTTGCAAATTAAGAGTACATAGTCAGTCCTAAAGCACAGACTTAAAAATCAAATCTCATTGTGTGCAGTGTGAATAAGCTCTATGATATTCTGGTCCCAAGATATCATTGTTAAGTCTATGCAATTTCACACATTTTAGTGTTCGCCACTCAAGAACCAAAAGGCTGAGTTCTTTGAAAATTAATAGCACACCTTTTCTCAAAACCCATATTTGACATATTATTCAAGTGCACAATGAGAAAAACGATGCACAATGAGTTCCTTCCATTCAAGTTTGTTCCAATCCCTAACGCTAAGTATAAACCGCAGAAATAGTAATGGTTGACTTACCCTTTTTGCACAAACACAGCCTCTACATATTCCCACTTTCACAACTGACCATCTTTTTCAAAGAGGATGTGCTCCTAGTTGCACAGTGTAACATTATAATTCCTTTGAAACTCTTTGAAATTCAGCGCGAGCGCCCATAAGCAATCTTCTTTTCCATTTCCTCATTCCAATGGTCCAGAATTCAAATATAATGGACTGTACCTAAGCACATCAGTAAAAATATATATCTCACACACCTCGATTGGTCTAAAGCCGCATCTCGCTGTCATTGTGCATGATTGAGGATTAAAGCCATTTTTTCAAATGACGGTTCAGTGACATTCGCTACTGTATCTGCTGCACAAATCACCATAAATATAGAGCAGCCAAGTTGTTTTTGATTCAAGAGGCCTTCCAATATATGGATAATGGGCAGGTTGGGATAAAAACATTCTCTCTTGCTTTACCGTGCAACAAAGGTGAATCAAAATGACAGAATTAGACAATCGACTAGATCAAATATAAACAATATCTGACCAAAAGAAATATCAATCCACCAAATCACACTTATTACAGCACTCTGTATAAGACACCGACTTCTAAATACTTTAATACTAATTGAAGAAAAGTCTCAGAGTCACTCGAGACCAGACCATTCATTTCCCAAGGCCACTAGAGATTGACAATCCTTCAGTCTCAGTTTACAGACCTAATTGTGACCACAGCCAATTTTCTCTCGACTCACTCTCTGTCTTTGCCCTCCTCTCTCGCTCAATAGTGCACACTATTGCCCTGAATCTCCTGATGCCAAAGTGCCCCCCACACACCGCCGTCACATTGCTGACAATGACTGTTTTAGTCCCACTGAGAGCGCTGCGTTTAAATAATGCACTTTAAATTGTACACCTTGCATGTTTCCCCGGTGCATAATGACTTTCCTAAAATAACACACACACAATCTTTATGAAAAAGGATGTATGCAAATAAAACATACTCAAATAACCTATTAATATGTACTACATTGTGTTGAACCATGGTGCTAGTACAACAAATAGCATCTATTACATAAGAGCCAACACAACAAACATAGCAAGACATGCTTTTTTCTTAACCAAATCAAATGAAATACAAATACGGTAAAGGCCTAATATCACACTCCATGACCAAACTAAATGCCAGCCATAAATATACATTTTCTAACAGTATTGCAGCAATTATTTATCTCATGTTGCTTAAAAATACATTTATTCATTCTTTCCTGGGAAGCTTGTGAAACAAAAGAGCAGAGAGCTTTTTTATCCGATAGGTTTTCAAATTCAGTAAATGACAGAATTTTTAACACTTTTTTTGTATGACGCAACCTCTGCTTCTACCTGACAGTAACAGTTTAACTGTTTTATCACTGAAACATTTATTCAGAGAAATCACACCTGTCTATGTGACAGCACTCGGCTCTGTTAAAGTCAAAAATGTGTCAGAGTAGTCACACTATAGCCTGCTTCATTCACTTTCAATCACATGTGTGTGAAGTGTAAGGTAAAATGGAGTAAGATGCCTTCCCCTGACCATTTCACCTTATTTTTGGGCACAAAATATAATCTTAGCACTTTTGATAAATAGGTAGACTATTTTTAAAGGAATAGTTCAATGAAAAATGAAGACCTTTCTTCACCTTCAGAACACAAATTAATATATTTTTGATGAAATCCAAAAGCTTTCTGACCCTGCATAGACAGCAGCACAACTGAAACGTTCAAGAGCTACAAAGGTAGTAAAGACATTGTTATAGAAGCTCATGTGGCATCTGTCGTTCAACCTTAATTTTAAGAAGCTATGAAAATACTTTTTGTTGGCAAAGAAAACAAAAACAATGACTTTATTCAACAATTTCTTCTCTTCAGAAGAACAATAGATAGATAGATATATAGATAGATAGATAGATAGATAGATAGATAGATAGATGAAAAATAGAACGATAGATAAAATGACAGATCAACAGAACGATAGACACAATGATAAACAAATGGAATGATAGAACGATAGATATACTAGAACACATAGATATAGAATATTATAATAACTATATAATAGAACGTTAGAAAGGAAAGAACAAAAAATAGAATGAAAAATAGATAGAACAATCTATCTATCTATCTATCTATCAATTGATAGAACGATAGATGGAATGATAAATAGAATTATATAATATAGATAGAACAACACAAACGATAAATCGATAGAACGTTAGAACAACAGAACGATAGATGGACAGACAGACAGACAGATAGATAGATAGATAGATAGATAGATAGATAGATAGATAGATAGATAGATAGATAGATAGATAGATAGATAATACTCAGATAGAATGTTAAATAGATAGAATTAAAAATAGAATGATAGATAGATTGATATAAAGAATGATAGATACCTAAATAGAAAAAAGTTATTTCAAATGATAATATTTCACAATATTACTGTATTTATTAATTTATTTTGAGCAGCCTCTGAGGCTTCTTTCAAAAACAATTAAAAATTGTACCAACCCCAAAACTGTCATGTTTGGGGCTGTGGGTCTCCCCTCAGCCTCCTGAGGTCGCTGTTCACACTGCACTTCTGATAGCATTCACCTGTCCTTGTCGTTAACACTGATTCACTCACATCTGTTCACTATTATCCGGTCTTTAAATACTCTCACCTTTCTCTCCTGCTTCATGTCTGCATTGTCTTTTGTCTTGTATGTACTGTTCTATTCTTGATCCTGGCCTTAGACTTTGTTCCCTGTTTTGTTCAGTTTATGCTTAAGTTTATGTTCAGTTGTGCCGTGTTGGCCTTTTGTTTGCTTGTTTATTGTTTTATTATTAAATACTACTCACCCTGCATTTGGACCCAGACCTCCTTACTCACACGTGACAGAATGCAGACATCCATAATGGGTCCAGCGGGGAAGAATTTTTTTTTTGAGGCGGCGGTTGGGGCGGCGACCATTCCCTCTGCTCCCAACACGGAGGGGATGTCCTTTGAGGCGGCGTCGGCAGCGCGCTTTGAATATATCTACGCCTGCCTGGCGATGGATGCCCGTGTCGCCGAGGATTTGCGAAGGCGCCCCTTCTTTGCGGTGGGGGTGGAGACGGAGTTTCGTGGGAAGGTGGCGGCTTCCACTCTTTATGTTCCTGGCGCTGAGGCGGCTGCGCGTCCTGTTCCTGGCGCTGAGGCGGCCGCGCGCTCTGTTCCTGGCGCTGAGGCGGCCGTGCGCTCTGTTCCTGGCGCTGAGGCGGCCGTGCGCTCTGTTCCTGGCGCTGAGGCGGCGGCGCGTCCTGTTCCTGGCGCTGAGGCGGCGGCGCGTCCTGTTCCTGGCGCTGAGGCGGCTGCGCGTCCTGTTCCTGGCGCTGAGGCGGCTGCGCGTCCTGTTCCTGGCGCTGAGGCGGCTGCGCGTTCTGTTCCTGTCGCGGAGGCGGCGGCACTCTCTGTTACTGACGCGGAGGCGGCTGCGATCTCTATTCCTGACGCGGAGACGACCGCTGTTGCTGTTCCTGATGCGGCCCTCGCCGCGCCTTCTGTTCCTGACGCGGAGACAGCGGCGCTCTCTGTTCTTGACGTGGAGGCGGCTGCGCTCTCTATTCCTGGGGCGGAGGCGACCGCTGTTGCTGTTCCTGACGCGGCCCTCACCGCGCCTTCTGTTCCTGACGCGGAGGCAGCTGCGCTCTCTGTTATGGACGCGGAGGCGGCTGCGCTCTCTGTTCCTGACGCGGCGGGGACTGCGCTGCACGGGCCCGGCGCGGCCGTGACCGCTCTCTCTGTCCCTGACGCAGAGGCGACCGCGCCCTCTGTTCCTGACACGGCTGGGGACACGTTCTCTGTTCCGGACGTGGCCATGACCGCTATCTCTGCGCCTGACGCGGAGGCGGCTACTCTCTCTGTTCCGGACACGGAGGCAACCGCTCTCTCTGTTCTTGACGCGGGGGTGACTGTACTACACGGGCCTGGCCCGCCATCCCTCCCCCTGAGTTCCCTTCCTCCGTGCCTCCTCCCTCCAGACTTTGGGAACGTCTGGGAGCCGTTCCGTAGGGAGGGGGTACTGTCATGATCGGGGGTGTGGGTCTCCCCTCAGCCTCCTGAGGTCGCTGTTCACACTGCACTTCTGATAGCATTCACCTGTCCTTGTCGTTAACACTGATTCACTCACATCTGTTCACTATTATCCGGTCTTTAAATACTCTCACCTTTCTCTCCTGCTTCATGTCTGCATTGTCTTTTGTCTTGTATGTACTGTTCTATTCTTGATCCTGGCCTTAGACTTTGTTCCCTGTTTTGTTCAGTTTATGCTTAAGTTTATGTTCAGTTGTGCCATGTTGGCCTTTTGTTTGTTTGTTTATTGTTTTATTATTAAATACTACTCACCCTGCATTTGGACCCAGACCTCCTTACTCACACGTGACAAAAACTTTTTGAACAGTGGGAATGGGTAGATAGAACAATACATGGAACAATAGAATGATAGATAGAACAATAGATAGATAGATAGATAGATAGATAGATAGACAGACAGACAGACAGATAAAACAATAGATAGAACAATACATAGAATGATGGAACAATACATACTGTAGATAGAATGATTGATGGAATGATAGAATGATAAATATAATTATTGATAGAATGATAAAATGATAGAACTATGGAACGAGAGATAGAACGATAGAACTATAGAACGATAGAACAATAGATAGATAGATAGATAGATAGATAGATAGATAGAACGATAGAACGATAGGATGATAGATAGAATAATAGATACTTAAATAAAAAAGTCTCTGAGACTTCTTTCAAAAACATTTAAAAATTGTACCGACCCCAAAACTTTTTGAACAGTAGAGTACAGCTTTTCTACTCATAGAAAAAAAACTCACTGTATGTCCTGCAGTCACAGTTGACTGGTGTTAACAGCACACAAATTGATGAATGGTCCTGAAATGAATTCACTTTTACATAATGCTCAATTTCCTGTGGGTACTTGAGCTCATGAGCACCCATGGGATCGGCGCCTTTCGACGTGGGTCTGCGCCTTCAATCCACCACAAGTACCAACACAACAAACACCATTCCTCTTCCAGCAAATACGATTTCCCATAAGCACTAAATTCATGTGCTGCTCATTCTATTATCATCATGTTCCAAACAATTATCTTAATTAACATCTGGCGTGGTTAATGTACAATTTGAAGCAAGCACTTCCCACTACAGAATTACCACCGTTACTTCGCCCTCAACAACAGCACATCTGTCCACTCCAAGGGAGGTGGTTGAAGGACCAGTGCCAGGAGGGCATTATGTTGGCTGAACGCTGGCAGAATGTTGGCTGATCTTGCCAGCTTGCTCACTTCCTCCAATCTGTGTCAGTGTCACATCAAACCCCCACGACTGGTTTGTCTTTCCCTCATGGCGACTGCAGTGGCCGTGCCAGACTCGGTACCCCGGTGTTTGCAAACATGGAGCAAAAGAAAGCACTCTACCCATATTCCGTGTAGTCGGGACAGCTTGCCAAGAACCGGCGTATGTAGTTCACTGGGGAGATGTGAAAAGAAAACATGACAAAATACAAATATAGATAGTTTTAGTGTGACTTGTACACGCAAATCCTTGGAAAAGGACTGGATGAGGACCAAGAGGAGATCAGAACATTTAAATGATAGATTCTTTCATCTGTTTGTTGGGAGTTCTTGCTTCTGCAGCTCAACAGTAGAGCATAACTCAAGGTCAACTCAAGGAAATTCATGAAGTGATAAAATGTATACCTACAATAAGATGCAAGTCTTTTTGTCTGCATAATGCATAAATGTAAATGAAATCATCACTTGGTGCTCAGTTAAGGTTAATGAATGCATAAGAATTCCTACGTGTGAATTAGAGAGAGAGAGTTGTCTTTGCCTTGGAAGAATTAATTGGGTTCTTGTGATGTTTTGTAATGTAGATTCCATAAAATGACTTCTACTACAAAGTTCTGACAACACTAGAAAGTGCTGACTGCCAAACTAATGTAAACAGTTGGCCTGGTCTTGAAGAGTGATATTTCAAACCATGTTTGACTGCTGCAAAACCAGATGTTTAGAAGAATGTTCTCATTCACATTGCTATTTTTCACACAATGAAGAATGAAGTCAAATATTGCCAGAATTTTAATTTGTAGGTGAACTGTTGTTTTTAAAGTTGAAAGAATAGCTTGGAGCTCCTCACAAATCCAATCTCGAGATCGTCAATTACAGCAAAATGTGAAACGACACATAATCTCAGATCCAAAGAGGAACACAATGAAGAGAGAAAAACATTTTAAAGCACTGCTGTATCTCAAGAATATGACAGCAGTTGTTTTCACAAGAAAACTAGAGCAAATACCTGCGCATATAGAGAGATAATACATTATTTCAAGCCTGCACTCTCCCACACACGAACACACACGCAGTCGTAAATGTCAGTGATGGCACTGCTCTCCGCTGCAGACTAATGAAGCGACTTATTTTCATCAGACAAACAAAAGCCCTGCCGTTACTAACATCAGATAACAAATGAAATCTACTTTCATCTCCTGCCTATGTTCTGAAAAGATTTCGAGTTGATGCAAAATCAAAAATGACCCTCATTTGTTTCCTAAATACATGTTAGTGGTCTTATTGTGAATGATTCGTCTGCACATGTTATTTCCTAGAAAATTCCTGCCTTTGTCAATCAAAACATAACTCGTTCCGTCTCTAAAATCATTTTTTTGTCTGTAACGCGACCAAGACCCCTTATTTCTCCTCTAAACACCCATCATAGAGAGAGATTATTTTTGCTATCCAGTCCATCCAAATCAAGCCTTCTCTGTTAAAATTAATGTGATTAAGTTGATCATAACTACCCTTGTGAAGAATGAACTAAAACAAATATACAGAATGATAGGATGAATGATAGAACTAAAGATAGAATGATAGAAATAGATAGATAGATAGATAGATAGATAGATACATAAAAAGATAGAAAGATAGAATGATAGATAGAACGTTAGATAGATAGATAGATAGATAGATAGACAGAATGAAAGAACGATAAATAGAACAAAAGAACGGTAGAACGATACATAAAATGATAGAAAGATAGAATGATTGATAGAACAATAAATAGATCGAGCATTAAATAGAACGATAGATATAACAATAGATAGATAGATAGATAGATAGATATATAGATAGATAGATAGATAGATAGATAGATAAAATTATAGAATGATAAATAGAACATTAGCAAGTACAAAAGAACGATAGATAGAATGAAAAAAAGAACGACAGATTAACAGAACAATAGAACAATAGAACGATAGATAGATGATAGATAGATAGATAAATAGATAGAATGTTAAATAGATAGATTGACAAAGTGATAGAATGAAAAACAAATAGAATGATAGAACGATAGAACAATAGATAGATAGATAGATAGATAGATAGATAGATAGATAGATAGATAGATAGATAGATAGATAGATAGATAGATAGATAAAATGATAAATAGAACATTAGATAAAATAAAATGATAGAAATAAATAAAGATTGATAGAACGTTAAATAGATCGAACAACAAAACAATAGATTGATAGAACGATAGATAGAATGATAGAACGATAGATAGAACAATAGATAGATAGATAGATAGATAGAACGATAGAACAATTGATAGGATGATAGAAAGATAGGATAGATAGAATGATAAATAGAATGTTAAATAGATTGACAAAGCGATAGAATGAAAAACAAATAGAACGATAGAACGATAGAACGATAGATAGATAGATAGATAGATAGATAGATAGATAGATAGATAGATAGATAGATAGATAGAATGATAAATAGAACATTAGCAAGAACGGAAGATTGATAGATAGAATGAAAAATAGAAGGACAGATTAACAGAACGATAGAACGATAGAATGATAGATAGATAGATAGATAGATAGATAGAACATTAGCAAGAACGAAAGATTGATAGATAGAATGAAATATAGAACGATTTAACAGAACGATAACAGAACGATAACAGAATGATAGAACGAACGATAGATAGATAGATAGATAGATAGATAGATAGATAGACAGATAGATGATAGATAGATAGATAGATAGATAGATAGATAGATAGACAGATAGATGATAGATAGATAGATAGATAGATAGATAGACAGATAGATGATAGATAGATAGATAGATAGATAGAACATCAGTCTATGAGTAGTGTATATGCACATGTCAGACAGATGTTGCATCTTCCTGCTTTTCAGCATCTTGCGCCATATTTTTAAGGTGCCATGTCAAGTTAAAAGTAGTTCAGCTTTGAAAACGCCCCCTGGGAGCCCTGATTTGTGCTCCATTCTGCTGTGCTCCATCTAGCTGTCTTTGAACACAAGAACACGTCCTGTGTGAACAGCTTCTGCTCTCAGTAAAAGTGCTTTACATGGGGCCTGTAGCTCAGGTGGGACTATGCTGACTGCAGACTCAAAACAAAACAAAACAACAAAATACCTTACCCTTTATCTATCTATCTATCTATCTATCTATCTATCTATCTATCTATCTATCTATCTATCTATCTATCTATCTATCTATCTATCTATCTATCTATCTATCTATCTATCTATCTATCTATCTATCTATCTATCTATCTATCTATCTATCTATCTATACTTAAGATTAAGATACATTCAAGGCCAGCACTTTATGAAAAAAAAAAAAAAAAAGGAATAAAGCACTTTAATTTGCGTTATGCAAGCCATAAAATCAGCTGCAAACAAACCGTTATGTGTCTGAGTACGTATCCTGGATGACTTGAAGTGAAACACTTCATTCTTCACCACTGGGGAACCTTTAATGATGCTAAATTGCTTTTGTTATTGCAGTGCTGATGTGGATGCTATGAATCGAAGAACTGATTGGTTTGTTTGTGCGCCTGGCCCGTCTGAGAGAGAGAAAGCGAGCGACGCACTTGAATGTTTAGTCTCATTAGTCTTGAGCCCAAACTCATCCTTACACAGCACATTTCCACTCGACCCGACCCAGTAACCCACTCTGGATCTGCTGCAAGCTCCCCACACCAGACTGATTTACGGCACATCCTGCTCACACTCACCTTTCTTGTCCCCAAAGAAGAGCGTCTGTTGTGCTGGATTTGACCACTGGAGGGAGGTGTTATCATTATAATCCACTCGGCAGGTCATGTTAGCCGTGCTGCCCTCGACCACCGTCACATTCTGGGTGATGGGGAACTGAGCCTGACTACCTGCAGAGAGACAGACAAGGAGAGAGAGAGAAAGACGGGTATATAAACAAACCACTGTTACACAGGAAAGGGGACAGAAGAGGACAGAAAGCACTCTAGTGGGAAAACCATCTCAATACAGTGACTCACACTGTAGGGTCGTCATGAGGGCAGTATTATTAACTATATCATAAAATAGATATTTTCCTTCCTAGATGATGATACAGCAATACAGCATTCGAACCAGGAAGTGTTGCTACTTGATTAATTCTAATCATTATTTAAAGTAGCTCTCCCTATCAAAACTAAAAACAAACAAAAACAAAGAGTTGTTTAGATGAGCATTTTTGATTATTGCCTATGTGGTATTAAAGAGATAGTTCACCCCAAAATGAAAATTCTGTCATTAATTACTCACCCACATGTGAGTGACCCGTAACCCTGCTGAAAAAAACAGCTAAAACCAGCCTAGGCTGGTTGGCTGGTCTTAGCTGGTTTAAGCTGGAAATGGCTGGTTTTAGCTGGTCTCCCAGCCTGGCCAGGCTGGAAAAATGGCCAAAACCCCTCTAAAACCAGCCTGCCTCCCAGCTATGACCAGCTAAAACCAGGCTGGTTGACCAGCTAAAACCAGACAACCAGCCTAGGCTGGTTTTAGCTGGTTTTCTCACCAGGGAAGACCTTTGTTCATCTTCAGAACACAAATTAAGATATTTTTGATGAAATCTGAGAGCTTTCTGACCCTGCATAGACAGCAATGCAACTGTTCAAGGCCCAGAAAGATAGTAAGGACATCCGGCGTTTTGACTTCTCTCATAGTTCATCGTCTGCATATTCTGGTTCAAATAAGTAAGGCTGGGCAAAAAATTGCACGTCATCCTCTCTGTCACATAAAAAGTATTGGTTCATTCCGTGTCAAATCAACCAAATTTCAAAAACTTCCCCGGCTCAAGTTTTTGACTTTGCCAATATTTTTTTTCTGAGGAAAGATAGACATGTATAGTGATGAAAGTCAAAATATTAAATGTCATGGATGAATATTTACAGCGTAATCCATTATTTTGTAGAGGGGGGTCAAAATGGCAATTTTCATCTGAGATTCAGAGTCAAGTTACAGGGGGGTAAAAATGACTTTAGAAAGATGGCACCATCATAATGTTATTTTTACACAGAGATCAGTAGCTCTGTTAGTAAAATCTGTTGACTTTAGCAATCTTTGGTGCATTTTCCCAGGGGAAAATTTCCATTTTGACCTCCCTCTACAAAATAGTGGATTACTAAGTAAATATTCATACATGACATTTAATATCTTGGCTTTCATCACTATAAATGTCTATCTTTCTTCAGAAAAAAAAAGCAAAAAATTGAGCCATGACCCTGGTTGAGGTGATATGGAACGACCCTATTGTCATAGCTTCATAAAATTACAGTTGAACCACTGATGTCACATGGACTATTTTATCGATGTCCTTACTACCTTTCTGGGCCTTGAACGTGTCAGTTGTGTTGCTGTCTATGCAGAGTCAGAAAGCTCTCGGATTTCATTGAAAATATCTTAATTTGTGCTCTTACGGGTTTGGAACGACATATGGGTGAATAATTATTGACAACATTTTAATTTTAGTGTAAACTATCACTTTAAAAATGCATTAATCAACACCACTTATCATAAGCAAAACCATACTTTTTTTTGGAAAAGCTATGCTACTTCAAAGAGCTACTTTCCATGCTACTAAAATAAGTATGCGCTGTATACAAAGTGACCAACATTTGGTTTTCAACCACTGAAAATAAGCAATATTCAACAATCTGGACATTGGGCCTCATTGGGATCCATATATCTCTGGCACTAAATGATGTAGGGCCTTAAATATTAAGATTGCAAAAGAAAAGCTATTAATAACTAGAATCTAAAATCATATTGTAATACTTCTTGAGTTACAGGCACACAAACTTTGGAAAAAGAATATTCATGGTACTCAGGTATGTTCAATGCAGTTGTCTTGACAGAAGGAAACAAGATACATCTTTAGTCTATTATTTGTTCTTCAGACATTCCTCTTTAGAAGAAAAAAAATATAATATTTTTGCAAATTGACCCATATTTTTGACCACTGAAAATGTGTAACGATTTTACACATTTTACCAATTTACTCCAGGAGCCATACTGAAATTCCAATATCTTTGGAACCAAATCTCACAGGGCATTAAAAATAAAGACACCAAAAGGAAAGTTTGTAAAGACCCAATATCTAAACAGGCTTTAATATATCTTTAATACTTCTTGAATTACAGGCATGCAAACTTCGGAGAAAAAACTTTTTGAAAAAGTTTTGTTTCCCCATTTTTGAATGGTCACCATTGGCACATAATGCAACATAGACTGCTAAAGTCAACTGATTTTACTAATAGAGCTACCAATCTCCATGTAAAAATAACATTATGATGCTGCCATCTTTCCAAAGTCATTTTTTACCCCCTGTATACAAAGTGACCAACATTTGATTTTCAACCATTGAAAATGGGCAATATTCAACAATCTGGACATTGGGCCTCATTGAGATCCCTATATCTCTGGGACTAAACCAAAAAAAGTATTATATTTTTGCAAATTGACCCACATTTGGTTTTTGACCACAGAAAATGTGTACATTTTAACAATTTACTCCTCAAGCCATATTGCAATTCCAGTATCTCTGGAACCGAATCACACAGGGCATTAAAAATAAAGATCCCAATAGTTAAGTTTGTTAAGACCCAAAATCTGTTGACTTTAGCAATCTTTGTTGCATTTTGTGCCAGTGGTGATCATTCAAATATGGGGAAACAGCACTTCTAATGTTATTTTCTCTGAAGTTTGCATGCCTGTAACTCAAGAAGTATTAAAGGTCCACTGAAGTGCCTTGAAACACGCAGCGTTATTCTATGTGGTGACGTACTTTTAACTGAAACAAAAGCATATCGCCCAGCCCCGCCCACTTATTTTGAATAGCCAATAGCGTTCCATTTATATCTGCTCGGGTCAGAGCCGTTAAGCTCGGTAAAGCTGCAATTGTAGTTTATGGCATCCACAGACTAATAAATTACGCCACGGATTCAATATGAAACTCTTGCTAAAACAAAATAGTAATCATAATCATGCTGAGGCTGTGTAGTTTAATACATGCCGATCGCACATATGAGCGCATATGATCTGCTCCGTGTATTGCGTCTCTGTAGGGGGCGGGACAATACGGACTCTAGAGAGCATTTGATTGGACAGAACGTTAGATGAGAAACTGAAGTGCACGATGATATCATCAAAATCGTTTATTCATATTGGCGGAAGTGACGAGACTGTAAGTTTTGAATGCCCATATCTTGTAAACGCGAATTTTGTCTTTGTTTTGAAGCACACTATAGATAATCTTAAGGCTAATATATTCATACTAAAAGCCAAAAAACTTTAATTTTGATTTCAGGGGGACTTTAACGATATCTTAATGCCATTTTAGATATTGGGTCTTAACAAACGTTCCTTTTGGAATTATTATTTTTAAGGCCCTGTGTGATTCGGTGATTCCAGAGATATTGGAATTTCAAAGTGGCTCCAGAAGTAGCCTACATTTTTTAAAATGTACATCTTTTCAGTGGTCAAAAAACAAATTTGAGTCAGTTTGGGTCTCTTTTAAAGAGGAATGTCTGAAGAACAAATAATGTGGAAACTACTATAGTATCTTGTTTTCTTCTTTCCCTCAAGTTTACGCTTATCATTTGTAAAACCATCCTGTTTGTAGTAAAACTATGCTACTTCAAACAGCTACTTTCCATGCAAATGAAAAGTACAGGTAAGTTAGTATACTAAACATCATAGAAACAGCTCTAACAAAATATCATATGGAAAAGAGGTGAGTAAAGATTTAGTGTTTAGTGTTCAGAAAAAAAAAATAACAACATATAGGATTGGAACAGCATGAAAGTAAATAATGACAGAATTTTCATTATTTGCTCCATTTTCGTATTATTTTTCTTAGGTAGTACATAATAAAGCGTAATAAATGATAACTCTGCTGCCTACAGTGCTCTAACAATGTTCTTTTGCCGTGACTATACGACCTTTCATACTATATTGCATAGTTAGGATTCAGGAAGAGCTAAATTGGTCCAGCTATCGTTATTGGTCCTACTGAATACTACATCTAATAAGAGCGTGTTAAACCTGTTAAGCTCAAAATGATGGATTATTGCACACATTTAGCACAGCGTTTGGGTATAGAAAGCGAAACAATGGTGTAATTCTTTGCCTCTCTCTTTCTTTCTGTTCATTCTGACTTGGGATCAGCAGTAATTGGTAGCATGGCCTAATTAGAGCTAGTCATGTTCGGCAAGGGAGACACTGCCACTGCAGCTGGGTGGCAAATTGACACATAATCCAGACTATGGTGGGCCTTCGATCCGCGTTAGCGACTGTCTCGTGTCTCATCTGGGAAAGGGGGATGG
The DNA here is from genome assembly GCF_049309525.1 of Garra rufa. Lineage (NCBI taxonomy): Eukaryota > Metazoa > Chordata > Actinopteri > Cypriniformes > Cyprinidae > Garra > Garra rufa. The sequence continues at coordinate 31,383,830 of NC_133374.1, forward strand.
AAAGTATGTGTATGTGTGTGTGTGTGTGTGTAAGGGGCATAGGGGACATCCAAGCCAGGCTTAATCACCCAGCCTCAGTGGATTCTGCTCGGACTTATTCCACATTTGTTTTTCTTGTCTTGCTGAAAAGTCGCCTAATTGCATTCCGCCTGCATCTCAACTCGGTCTCCTTTTGTTTTTAAGCTATTTAACTTGAGGGGGAACAAAAAAATCTCTCTTTCATACCAATGTCGCAGGTGGTGTTGTACGACAATATTAAAAAAAAAGACTGAAGAGTCTAAAATTTCACATTTATTGAATAAAAATACATTGTGAAATAATATTGTGAAATGTTATTACACATTTTCTATTTGAATATATTTAAAATGTAATTTATTCCTGTGGTCAAAACTGAAGTTTCAGCATCATTGCTCCAGTCTTCAAGGTCACATGAACCTTCAGAAATCATTCTAATATGCAGATTCTGATTAAGCAACTTTTTTTTAGTATTATTAATGTTAAAAACTGCTGTGCTGCTTAATATTATTATGGAAACGGTTACATTATTTGATGAAAAGAATGTTTGTTATTTGAAATACATATTTTTGGTAGCATTTTAATGTCTTTACTGTCACTTTAATCAATTCAATGCATCCTTGACCAATAAAAGTATTCATTATATATATATATATATATATATATATATATATATATAATGTTTTTTCACTGACTTTTTTATATTTTTGAACAAGTCAGCAATATATTATGAATAATATATTAATAATAAAAAGCATACAATATTATATAAACAAAATAATATATAATATAAAATCACACCTAATATTAAATAAATCTACATATTTTCAGTCTAAATACCCAGTTTTTATTATCATACATGTTGAAAACAGTAGCACTGTTTATTTTTATTTATTTTTTTTATTTTTTGAAAACTATGTAATGTTCTGTTATGCTATGTTTTTGTCAGAATTAATTGATGAGTAGAACATTTATTTAAATATCACTGTTTTGAAGCATTATGAATGCACTTACTGTCACTTTTGATACATTTTATGTATCCTTGTTCAATCAGTTTTAATTATTATTATTATTATTTTTTTTTTACAAATTAACGTTGCAAAATGTGATGCAAAGCTGAATATTCTGTGTAAAATATTTATAATATATTTATACATTATAGTAAATATTTTAAACAAATAAAATATTGCATGAGATTAAATAAATATATATTTTTTAGGCAGATTATCCTGTTCTATTTACAGCTAAATGGCAGGTACTATAAAGTAGCTCGTAAATCAGCGTGTTAGCATGCATGAAATTATTCACAAGCTAATACTCCGTCTCGTGGCAGTAGGGGATCACCGTGTGGGCTTCCCAAAAGCGCCAGGCACTGCTGCTTTCTCCTGAAGGTGACATTGAGATCTGTCTCATTCAAGGCCCACATGCTATGGACGTGTTGTACCGACCGCGGCGTCGACTGCCTCCTTCATTATTCCAGAACAACATGAGCACATGAGGTGTGAGGTGTGCTTGAAACTGACATGGAGTGTGAATGTTAAACAGTGATGCTGGCTGACAAATCAAGTGATTAGACTAAAAGGAAGAAGAAACAAATCAAGAGGAAGGTCAGAACAGACACCGGGTGTTGTGGTTTTTTACTTTTATTGCAGCAGATGAGTACTGTGCAGTTTTTTCATTTGAAAATAGTTTTTTAGATTTAAACTTAATACACAAATATATGTAAATCACTTGTAGTTTAGTTTTCCCAAAAAGTGTATTAAAAGGGTAATATGATGCAGTTTCTTGTTTTCTATTGTCTTTGGAGTGTTACAAGCTGTTTGTGCATAGATACGATCTGTAAAGTTACAAAGCTTAAAGTCTCAAAACCAAAGAGATATTGATTATAAAAGTTAAGACTCCCTAAAACGGCTTGTTCAAACATGCCCCCAAAGCGTGGGTAGATTAGCATAACACCACCCATATGTATATGGAAAGAAAGAAGGCCAACTTTTACCGGCTGTAGTAGTGTTGCAGCCGCTATGTTGTGGAGACGCAAAAGTGAACTTATATAGTTTGGCCTTCCAAATGAGGACACAACTAGAAATCAGTGGTTAAGTTATATTTACAACACTGCTCCGGAACAGTACAACGCAAATATTTGAGTGGGTGCTGCACATTTCACGGAGGACTGTATCCTGAACCTGGGAGAGCAGCTTACAATGCCAGCTGTACACAAAGGGTTAAGGCTATAAAGTGGGGCAATTCCAATGTTGCAAGGAAAGTTTGCGCTTCTGACTGATGGCCTGTAAGATTTTCATATTGAAAGAATTCAGTACTGACTATTCAAACACAAGTTTTAAGCAGCGTAGAGAAGTGCTTGTTGTTTCTCATTCTATGATCGCAAATACAGACATGGTGTTATGTTTACACGGCACGGCGCAACGCAACACGTAAAAAGACAGTATGAGTCATTATATTCAGTAGTTATGTCCCCACTGGATGCAACAAATGCCTCGTTTATAATGGGTTTCTTGGTCTCGTTGCGCCAAGAAATGGCATCACAACATAGTAAGGGGCGTAACATTTCGGTCACACGGATGAGGTATTCGGCCAATCACAACGCATTGGATAGCTGGCCAATCAGAGGACACCTCGGTTTCCATCAACGATGAGTTTTGTAAAAATTGAAGCGTTTCAGAAAGGTGGGGCAGAGAGGAGCAACCATAATGTACAGTATGTAGAAAATAATGTTTTTTTTTTTAACCTCAAACTGCATAAAAACATTGCATTACAACAAAATAATGCTCTTTTTAGCAAAATCATATGACCTCTTTAAACATTGCATCCCAGCCAGCCAGACACAGTAACTCAACATGATGTGACTCAACAACCAATGACGCAAATTATATGGCCCAATGGCTGTAGGGTGAGTGTTTAGGAAAAATGTAAAAAAAAAAAATAATAATAATTTTTGCAGCTCCATTTAATGTGCCGTTACATTAACTGTTGTTCTTTTTGCTGTGGGGTGAATTTCAGTCATTTCATTGGGAATCTATACAATCTGGAATTTAACATGACGGTGAAAGATTTCCCCATACAAAAAAGTAGTTTCAACTTAAAAAAGTAAGTGTTTGTGCTGTCTTAAAATTTGGTTTACTCAACTCAAATATCTATGTTTTCATGTAGTACAACTTAACAGTTCATGTTGACTAAACTTAAATTTTTAAGGCAGCATGAACACTTACTTTAAGTTGAATGAACTTTATTTTACAGTGCAGACTTACAAATGAATTATTATATTCAGTTGTCTTATCAATAGCATTATGTTTTCAATTGCATTGTTAAATTAAGCTTACTTAATTACTTAATACGAAAATGACAACATTCTGTGTGATTTCTGCTGTCAACTCGTTTCGATGTTAAACAAGACTACACCTTAAACCCTTAAAATACGAATAGCGAATAATATTTCTGCAATCGTTTAGCCACTACTTATCATTTAGACTATTGTTTACTTTGTTTTCCATGGGACACAAAAGGCATTTTCTCTGACATGCTGAGACAGTAAAACCATAAAATACACCAAAATGCAACATAATTACAAAAAGATCAATTATATTAGTGCGCTTAAACCAAATCTTCAGAATCCTTATGACAGTGAGGAACAGAACTAAACTCAAGGCTTTTTTTAACGATCTTCATCGCCATCCTGAGTAGTGACCATAAGCAGCAGTACTCTTTACAAATATGTTAAAATAATTATATGTTTCAACATTAAGAAAAAGGTCCAAAAATGTCTCTAAACATTACATACTAATACCTACATACAAACAAAGAGACCAGGCTGGCATAAACAACACTTCACCTTTAAAGCAGTGTTGAGTCAAGCTAGAATTTCTTATTCACATTTACAAAATAGATAATTTAATGCTTTGAGAATTAAAGCTCTTTTGGAAAGGGAAGAAAGTTCAAATAAGCACTTTAACCTGATATAACATCATGTTCTTTACCTAGTCTACATTGTTTGTAATTACATTTCAAAAGAGCCTTTTTCTAAATCCCATAGTTCATGATTTACACAAAAAGTGTTATCATTTGAGACAGGCTGCTGATGTAATCCAGTTATCTAGACTACATTCTTTTATCCAGTTTTATCCAACTGTATAATAGTTGAGAAAGAACTTTAAAAGTTGTTAGAATGGTCCATAAATCTCAAGTGTTAATAATTTTATTTTAAAGGGATAATTTGCCCCCAAAAATGAAAAGTATGTCTGGTCTGGTCTGGGGTAAGTAAAGAAAATTCAACTCAGTGAACAAACTATCACATTTCTCAAAAGCAATTATGGTCACAAGTTCTGTTGTTACCAATAGAGTTTTACAGAATTAACGACCAGAGTTAGTTAACAAACTTTTGAGAAACACACACAGTTGTAACATTATGATATCGACTGTGGTGAGATGTAACATTATGAAGTAGGAATTATGACAAAAAAAAAAAAAAAAAAAGATTTTGAAAGCTTTTATTCAACACTGACTGAAAATAATTGGTGTGTGCAACTGAATAAAATGTGCACCAGCTTCAACAATTTAACACTATTTGTGTGTGTTACTTTAGTATCATGATAATAAAACTGAATAACGTCTGTGAGTGTGTGTGTGTGTGTGTGTGTGTGTATGTGTGTACCTGGTATTCATCACGTTGTGGGGACCAAATGTCCCCACAAGAATAGGAATACCAGTAGATTTTGACCTTGTGGGGACATTTCTCAGGTCCCCATAAGGAAACAGGCTTATAAATCATGCACAATGAGTTTTTTTTGATGAAGTAAAAGTATGCACAATCTCCTGTGAGGGCTAGGTTTAGGTGTAGGGCCATAGAAAGTACAGTTTGTACAGTATGAAAACCATTACGCCTATGGAATGTCCCCATAAAACATGTAAACCCAACATGTGTGTGTGTGTGTGTGTGTGTGAGCGTGTGTGTGAACTTGAACACTTGAACACAGAAAGACATCCTTCGGTTTGTCTTTCTCTTTCAAGACCTTGGCATACTGAAATTCAAAGAAAACATAAATAAAACAAAAAGTTCGCTTGGAGTAAGTTATAAGATGTTTCATTGATGTTACAACTAACCTAGAGTCTCGTAGCCATGAACTAGCTCTCCATACAGCTAACAGCCAAAACATTGGCACAAATTAAATTAAAATAACTTAAAAAAATCTACACATACACAAAATAAACACAATTTAACTTTGATGTTTAACTACAAAGCCATCACAAAAATAAATAAAGTATAAAAAGTCACTTTCCTACCTTAAAATGAGTTTTTCTCCTCTAAAATCTAAAATATCTGCCACAGGGCTCTACGTGGAATAAGAACTAAACTGAGAATGTGTGATGTGTGAATTTCACATTCAATCTTCAAATTAATGTAGAAACAACATAAAGACAGTATATGCAATATTTGTTGAATATTTATGAACAAAATTGTTGAATTATTTGAAAAAAAAAAAAAAAACAAACAAAAAAAACTAAAAATTCTAATTTGTAGTCTAAAAAAAGACGGGCGTACCACATTAGAACAAGGTGTGAGTAGGGATAGTTCACCCAAAAATGAAAAATAGCCCATTATACTCACCCTCCAGGCTCCTAGGTGTATATGACTTTACTCTTTCAGACCAATGCAATTGGAGTTATATTAAAAATTATCCTGGCACTTCTAAGCTGTAGAATGGAAATAGCTGGGTGTTTCTCTTTATCAGTTCAAAACAAGTCCAATAAAGTGCATCAATCGATAATAAAAAGGGCCTCACGCGGCTCCAGGGGGTGAATAAAGGCCTCCTGTAGTGAATCGATGCAGTTTTGTAAGAAAAATATCTATATCTAAAATCACTTTAATCTAGCTTGTGCTAACAGTCGTATACAGAAGCAGTTCCGGGTGGATAACATAGTTCAAAACAAGGATTTGTAAAGAAAATTGTTGGAGGATTTCAATATAAACCAAGAGGAGACAGGTTTTCCCTTGCTAAAATAAGGAAACTTTGCTTCCTTCGTTGGTTTTCATGAGACGTCCTACGTCATTTGCTCAGAACTACTTCCATGTATAACAGTGAGCGCAAGCTAAAGTGATTATTACGTTTTAGATATGGATGTTTTTCTTACAATAATGCATCGATTTGCTACAGGAGGCCTTTATTCACCCCCTGGAGCCACGTGAGGCACTTTTTATTATGGATGGATGCACTTTATTGGACTTGTTTAGGACTGATGAAGAGAAATGCTTTTGCCATTCTAAAGCTTGGAAGTGCCAGGATATTTTTTAATATAACTCTGACTGGAGGAAGTCATATACTGTACACCTACACTCTTAAAAATAAAGGTGCTTTAAAAGGTTCTTCACAGCGATGCCATAGAAGAACCATTTTTAGTTCTGCAAAGAACCATTCAGTCAAAGGTTCAATATAGAACCATCTCTTTCTTGCCTTTTATAATCTGAAGAACCTTCTTTTGCCACAAATAACCTTTTGTGAAACAGAAAGGTTCTTCAGATGTTAAAGGTTCTTTATGGAAGCATTTAGACAAAAAATGTTCTTCTATGGCATCATGAAGCACCTTTATTTTTAAGAGTGTAGGATGCCCGGAGGGTGAGTAAATAATGGGCTAATTTTCATTTTTGGGTGAACAATCCCATCAAGATATACTGTCATAACGGTGTGTCAGTCCTATTCAACACAGTTCTTCAACTGAAAATTAGATCAGACTAGCACAATTGAAAATACTCATGTAGCTCAAAGAGCATGGCACTAGCAAGGTCATGGGTTTGAGAGAATGCTAAATGATAAAAAGAAAGGTCTGTCTTGAATGCAGTGTATCTGGCATTTGGATAAAAATGCTTGCCAAATGCATGAACGTAAATGTGAAGCAAAGAAATCATGCATTATCTTCTTTCCATTTTAGTTAAACGGCATCAAATCAGTAAACAAATTACTACATTAATCACAAAAGAAGACAAGACAGTCTGTGCATTTAGAAAAATACCTAAATACTAGCTGTATTTTTTACTATTACCTTGGTGGCTCCAATCTCAGATCTCCTTGAACTGCTTTCATTGCTGCTCTAATGCCAAGAAAATAAAGAAAGACGTTTGTGTACAGGCTGTTAAACACTTGTCCCTGTGAGAGCAGACGCTGCAGTGCTGGTACAGGTGGACGATGGGTCAGCAGCTTACGTTTCACATTTTAGCCCAAACCACTTAAAACAGATCCCAGATCAGCGATTTGCTCCATTTGGCCCTTTATTTTCAACAGGGCAAAGCTTCAGCATCAGTTAAATACTGCCTAAAGGGCCTTTTGTGTAGTTGTGGCCTGTAAATGCAGTGAGCTGACCTAAAATGAGAAAAAAATGAATCATTACATAAAAGCTGTTAAGCAACTACAAAACAGTCATTTATCAAGTCAGGCACTAATCTTGCTCATAATAGATATATGATTTTCACAAATAGAACAATTTTCATCAAGTAGCAATGCTATTAAATACAATTTCAAAATGTCTCTACAAAGAAACTGATGTCTCCTTTATTCCTGGAATGTTTTTCTAGTCCCTTATGAAAAAAAAAAGAAGTGCGGTTAATTGTACTGCATATGCACTTGCACTTTGTAGACTTAAAAAGGTACTAGCATATAATATTAATGAAAGGAAAAAAGAGAGAAGAGTGACAGACTATCTAGACTGCTTGTAGCTACATTTTCAAAGTAGCTTCCCCACCACTGTTCTTATTAAATCAACTTAAAGACTCAAATTTATCAGCAGGGAATTAAAGTGCTGACATATCTCATAAACACTCGTGCTTAGGTTTAGCAGGAAGCAGCAATGAATGAATGAATGAATGAACCACACATCCCGAGAAGCTTTTTTCTGTTTCAGCTGACTGCACCACATAATGGAAATCACTCGCTGATGAATGACCACAAAGCAGCCAAGCAAGCCACTGTAGAATACATTGTATGCTTTGGGCACCATCAAAAAAGCTAACAAATAACCACATAGCAGCCAGAGGAACAACCATCTCAATTCATTACACAGCGATAACACCCCTCCCTATCTGGACTAATGTGTCTGCCTTAGTCTTCGGCGTTAAAGCCAGCAGTAGCATTTGTAGAAATTGTTGCACAACAGGATTCAACGACAGCTCAGGGCGAATCTCTCTGCGGCAGCTGCTTTGTGATTCTCAGTAACCCAGAGGAAAACTGTATCGCTCAGAGGATGCATTTTCATAGCTCAGGCGACGTCTCAGTCATGTCTTATTATGTTGGAATGACAAAGTAAACAATACAAAAGTTGGGTTAAAGGAACAGTGCAGCTAAAAATGAACATTTACTCACTCTCAAGTCATGCAAACGGAAGGGTTATTATGGATTAGTACTTATATTTCGCCCAGAAGCAACAGTTTAGAGATAAAATGCCTTAATGATGGATTTGTTTCTTGCAAACACTCAGATTTTCACTTTAGAAGATGTTAAATGACAGACTTGAGTTGCGTGGATTACTTGCGGATTACTTATTGTGATTACTTGTGGATTACTTATTGTGATTGTGTTTGGACTCTCATACTGACGGCACCCATTTACTGCAGAAGATCCTTTGGTGAACAAGTGATGTAAAGCTAAATTTCTCCAAACTTATGAGGGTGAGTAAATTATTAGCTAATTTTAAAACCCAAGAACAATTTTTTTTACTTTTAACTTGCTCTACCATAGTGTCCCTCAATGTTTTTCACCTCAAGATCCAAGAGTTGAAGACTATATTAAAAAAAATATTTCAAATATAACTAATTTTTAGGATTTTAAAACTTCTTTGCACAATCCTCAGCTTGGATGTCTCAGTCATGTCTTATTATGTTGGATTGACAAAGTAAATATACACAATTTGGGTTAAAGGAACAGTGCAGCTAGATATGAACATTTACTTACTCTCAAGTCATGCAAACGGAAGTGTTATTATGGATTATTACTCATATTTCATTCAGAAGCAACAGTTTACAGTTAAAATGCATTAATGATGGATTTGTTTCTAGCAAACACTTAGATTTTAACTTCAGAAGATGTTAAATGATGGACTGGAGTTGTGTGGATTACTTGCGGATTACTTATTGTGATGGTGTTTGGACTCTAATTCAGACAGTTCATTTACTGCAGAGAATCCATTGGTGAACAAGTGATGTAAAGCTAAATTTCTCCAAACTTATGAGGGGGGTTAATTTATTAGCCAATTTTAAAGGTAAAGTTTTTTTTTTTTTTTTTTTGAAATCATTATCCCAAGACCAAATGTCCTACTTTTAACTTACTCTACCATAGTGTCCCTTAATGTTTTTCACCTCAAAATCCAAGAGTTGAAGACTATATAAAAAAAAAAAAAAAGATTTCAAATATAACTATATAGGATTTTAAAACTTCTTGGCACAATTCTCAAATTGGAATTTTCCCAATATCCTGTTTGAAAACCACTGGAGCTTTCAACTCCATGTCCAACCAAACTAGGCACAGTCCTTCAGCTTGTTCTCATGTATTATACATATTTTATTTTAACGGTCTAACTCGAAATAACTTGTGCTCACCTAAAAGTTGATGAAATGACCTTTTAGCACACATTTTTATAATTTACTTTCTTTCTCTGCTGTGAAAACGGACCGCAAATATCGATGACTCGTCTCTTGAATCTCAAAGATGCTGTATAAATGCTTAATGTTTCATAACCTTCAAACTTCAAGGCTTTGTATAACTTTGTCAAACTTCTCAGACGTTTCAGACTAGACTTTGGCAAACCAACTTAAAAAACTTTCCAAAATCTTTTAACCCTGTCTCTTAGGAGACATAAAACAATAGATACAAATGAGACCTACAATACAGTATAATCTTATTTGCATCTAACCCTGACACTTAAATTAAATATTTCTATTTTTTATTACATATTCCGAAAAAGGGCTAAGTTATAAAACTTATGAATTACATAGCTCATATCAATCGGTTTTGAAAGAATTCTTTACATGAATTTAGAGAGAAATTCATTCTGTTTGAGGACTATATCAAGATCATTCTTTTGAAAATGACTTAAACTATTTATGGAAACAAAAAGCAGTGGTATTGTCTCCAGACTGTAAAATATAGAGGGTTACAGCTGAAGACAGATCCATCAAGGTATTTCTAACACATATTTCTCCCAAATCAAAAGACAACTACTGAAAAACAAGTCGGCCGAACAGCTTTTATTTTTATTTTATTTATTTTTTCCCTGTGTGCACTTATGATTAGTGTCTTTGGAATGAAAAGCATGCTTATCTGATCAATTCCCTTTTCACAGTGAGTCTGTGGCTTTAAGCTGGCAGAAGATTAAATGAGAACTAATGCGAGAGGTAATATCATTTTGAATGCTATGTGATTGGTATGTCTGTCAACCTTTGCTGGGCACGGGAAAATTAAAATTCATTACTTGTGAAAGAGCCCCCATGCTGAGGTAATGAGAGTGAGGATGAATTAGCTTTCATGCAAAGCTTCATTTTGGTATTAATACACGTGCGCTTGCACACACACATGCAAAACATGATCAAATGGTCTAAATGCACCAAAAACATCCCAAATTATTGGTTGAGAACTTGCAACGTGATGAAATTACATAAAATCTCATCTAGCAATTGCTACACTTTCTACCTCATAAATATTGCAATACTAGTACATGAACATGTTTTCGACAGAAACTTTCTTGCTTTTTTTTATACCTGGCCATATTTTTTACTTAAAAATGATGTTAGGTGAATCAGAAAAGGGATTTTTGAGAATATAAGAATCATAGGTCTGCATTTCATGTCCAAACCATGGTTGTCACAATACCATTTTTGATGAAGTGTTAAGATTCTCAAAACCAATTTGGGTCCTGCAGCCAGGAGTGCAAAAAGAGAACGCAGCATATGGAGCACATAGGGATGAAACACCAATAGGTGTAAAATCTATTTTTCAATGACAATGAATTGACAATTCTGTCATTAATTACTCATCCTCATGTCGTTCCAAACTCCTGCAGTTTTTTAAAAGACAGAAATCGACCCCCGCACTTTTGATAAGGGAAAATAGCCTAAAACTTTTGACAATGAACATCACATTCATTGTAATTGAAGTTATAAAATGTTTAATTTAGATATCTTTTACCGACAGGGAGAAAATAAACTAAAATTACGTTTGGTGTCTGACAGTGAATGGTACGTCGTCTTCAGGGTTGGTTGCCAGGTTTTCACAACAAAACCCACCCACAGCTACTCAAAACCAGCCCAAAACTAACTCAATTGCATTTTAGGTAGTAAAATGTTCGTTTTTAGTGGGGTTCCCCTAGTAAATTTGCATTCCAGGGTATAAATATCAAGTTATTGGGGTCACTTCAACAGTGATAAAGTAGCCCAATTCCACGGGAAAACCGAGGATTTGGCAACACCGCTTGTCTTCTAATGGTGCTTCTGATAATGGTCATAAACAGGCAGGAAATTTAGTACCCTAACTTTCTCTAACATGTGCCTGTCTCAGCTGCAACACAAGTTTCATGTAGTCCGTTTGGCACAACCAGAAAGATGAAGACAGCAAAACAGAAAAGTATAACCTCGTTTTTCAAAAAGCAAATAAGGTAAGTTGACATAAATTGTATACATCCCCAGCCATGAAATGCCAGTTGTCATTATTCCCCCAGATGCCATTTAGCCAGGTTTGTTATAGCCTTAAATTCTAAATGATTTAATCAAATAAATATTCATCAGTGGTTCTCAACTGGTATGCAGAGGAATCACAAAATTAAATATAAATTGATGTTAAAACATTTTTAATGTAATACTTCTTTGAGTAAAGTTTTTTTTAAACATTTAGGTACAGTACAATTTTTATTTAACATTTAGGTACAACACATTTTAATTTAATCATTATTTAAGTGTTTTATTTACCTGTATGTAGCACAGTGCAGTGTCAATGTTCAAACTGTATATCAATGTTAAAGTGGCTGACAACCATAAAAGTTCTCCCACATAAAAGGCTGGTCTACAGGGGACAGATGTTGCATTCTGCAGGCATTTTGCTCATCCCTACGTTTTAATATCATTAATTATTTCAGTTACTCCATATTGTAATAATAATCAATATTATTCTATTAATAATTAGGCTAGTTTAATATATGATGATGGTACAAAGGTGAATCTGAAGTGGTGGTCCGATATCTGGAAATCTGATACTACTATGTGGGCTTTGCTTACAGTTTGGTCCACCCCTGCCCCCGCCCCCACTTTGAAAATGTCTCCTGGGCCCCTGCATCTTTGGAACACAAATTAAGATATTTTTGATGGAATCCGAGAGCTCTCTGACCCTCCAAAGACTATTTTGGGTGAACTATCCCTTTAAGCTGTGCTGTGCTAAAAATCCTTTACCTAATTTGGTGTCCCCAGTCTTTTAAGTACTGCTTGTAAATCTCTCATTATGCTATATTATCACTGAACCTTAGATTCCGTCTTTTTGCAAACTTGTTTACTTTGAATTAGCAGTTTTTAGAACTGATTATAGGTCTCATTGATTTGAGCTTATGCACCTCCGCTTTTAAGTAAAAAATGCATTATTTGTGGATAATTTTGTCAATGTTCTCCCAAAATGAGGTGCGTAAACTCAGATCAATGAGGCCCGTGATCAGTCAGTTCCAAAAAGAAATTCAAAAGCTGTGCCACTGTTGCTAGTGCAAAACATTTAGCACCTTTTTTTGCTAGATTATGTCATATGCTAAATTAGCATATTCATGATTCCATGAAGGCGTCATATTTGCATTCTGCCTATTGTCAGCCTTTTACATTTGTTTGCCTCTCTCCTGCTCTCTGTGCTCACATACTTTATATGGATACAGCCAAATTCTCAATAAAACTTGATGAATATGAAATAGTGAGACAGCCCATTAAAACTATAAAACAGCTGTCTTTTTTAAGATGTTAATCTGCACTAAAATACAGATTTATACCTAGTGAATGGGACCCATAGCTTTGAGAGTCATAAAAACATAGACAAAACCAAAACCAAAACCAAATTAAACCCTGCGGTTTAATGACGATTCATTGAGGTCTTAACACACAAAACAATTGGTGGACATGTTGGACAATGTTGGACACTGCAGTGGATCAGAGGTAAAAATTATATAAATACTGTTCAGTTTCTTGCAAAGACCGATTCTTTTGTGTCTTAAGACCTCAATTTATTGTCACGAGCCGCAGGGTTTATTTTGGTTTTGTCTGTGTATGTTTTTTTGACTCTCAAAGCCGTGGGTCCCATTGACTACCATTATATGACCGACAGACTGCAACGGTTGGAGTTAAAAATCTTTGTTTGTGTTCTACTGAAGAAACAAAGTCACCTACATCTTCTGATGCCCTGGGGGTAAGCAGACCTCCTCTGTTCCGGTCGTGACACAGATAAACATCACAATTTCAATTTTTGGTGAACTTTCCCTTACTTCCTCCTTTTCATCTTTTCAATTTAACTTTAACACGCCGTATGACCACTGATTTACAAAAATGATTTCAGGTTTAAGAAGTGTTGCATCATTGCAAATACTATTCAAATTGCTTTTTATTTGAATTATCACTCTGTAGGTTATTTAACCATGTATTTCTATGTCTTTGGAAGGCGTTAAACAACTTTAAAATGCACAAATTCACAAAGTACCCCTGAGATTTTTAATATTTTAGTAATCAAGTATCACATTTGCATGTTCATTTTGTTTTGTTTGCACGCTCATCATGTTTTATTTTGATTGATTTTAAAATGATTTATTTTAACATTTTTTCATTAAACTCATAAACCCCCTGCAGTTTCTTCACAAACACCAGTTTGGGAAACCTTTGTGTAATATAATGTGTAATCCACTTCATGTTGTTAATAACAACAAATGGAATATATTTTCCTACTCTTTGTAATTTATGTCAATAAGGTAAAAGATTATCCTATGTGTCAATGTTAATCAATGTGATAAACGAGTTAGGTCAAAAGTAATCAAAAAGTGGTCAGATATTACAAAGTTGGCAACATTAACCTGTGCTAATTGAAAGAAAACAAGTTTGGGCTGAATCCAATATTTGATAATAGTATAGCATGACAAGAGATTTATGAGCTTTTTTTTTTAATTTGTATGACAGCCAATTTTTACTGGGAGCAACACGAGTGTAACAAGGTGGGGGGAACAATCAAAAAAAGTACAAAGAGTATTTTTTGTTCATTCTTCTTATTATCATTTTTAATTGGCTTCATATGCATTTTTTATCCTGATTAGATGCCTGTCGCTCATTAACACAGTAAAGGCTCAATTTAATGATGTTGCTGAATTTTGTTCTCCATACAGCACTAAAGAAATTAGTACAAATGTCTGTTGTTTTCTTCTGCTTTATCCATTCAGATGTAATAAGCATGAAATATTTATTTCATGTTGACGCATGATGGTTGGCACGCTTATATGACATATTTCTATTTGCTATTATTGATTTATTTTGTTAAATTGTGATTTAGGTTATTTTGAAGCTTTATAAGACACACACTCTTAAAAATAAAGGTGCTTTAAAAGGTTCTTCACGGCGATGCCATAGAAGAACCATTTTTGGATCCACAAAGAACCATCTCTTTCTTACCTTTTTATAATCTGAAGAACCTTCTTTCTCCACAAAGAACCTTTCATGAAACAGAAAGGCTTTTTAGATCTTAAAGGTTCTTTATGGAACCATCGTGAAAGGCATCGTGAAGCACCACGTTTTAAGAGTGTACATATGAGCATAAAAATGGTAATTTCTGTTGCACTCCGGTATTATTATATTTTTCTATAATTTTTTTGTATCAGTTTGGTACTTAAATAGCGATACTTTTGACATTCGGAGTCCGAATGTCCGCTGAGGACGAGAAAGAGAACATCGAAACTACAGGGACATAGACGACCAAGTTGACAACCTAATTTTTAATCACCGAACATACAGCAACATCACATACTTTAATTAATTGGCTGACCATGAAAGTAACCATGGCCTATTTGCTAAGATGTTTGGGGAGTAAGTCTTATGGTGTGGGCTGAAGATGAATATATTTAATTAGGACTGGAGGCCCTTTTGTTGTGGCGGTCTTACAATGGGATCGAAGGGTCTAGTCATATCCCTGGAGAGGAAGAGCTGGTGTAATTTTTCAGGCCACCCTTTCACGTACAACGGCAAATTCTTAGTTAAATTGGAAAGCACATGTAGAGCGAACGCTGAGCTGGCGGTTTCTCTGGGGACACTCCGGTTTTGAGTCTCCAGCTTTTCTAGAGGAAGACAGATGCATTAGGGGCTCATTAAAACCTCACTGTGTCTTTTGCTTCCTACAAAGCAGCCTCATGTTCATTAACAACTCAGGAAGAGGTCTGAACAATGCAGAATGACACTTACCCTGACTTCAATGGAGTTTGGAAGCTGATTTATATGGAGATAGACCCAACATAGTATCGTAGTAATTAACTGCCAAAATATCATCAAAATGTCCATACACTTTGAACGTATGATGGTGGAACTCCATATGCCACAGTTTGAGGACCACATTCTAGTTCATTACAGGCCATGAGGTATTCATGTGTGTGTTACATAAACATGATGGATTCTTGGTATGAACTCGCATGAAGGCACTTCAAAGCGATGGATACAGGAACACAATTATGAAAAAAAAAAAAAAAAAAAATCATATAATCTCATGGTGTCCTTCTGTTTGCTGTCTTTCTCATTATGATAGCCTTTTGAAATTCAATTTGAGCAGATATTAGAAAATCCATAGGTAATTATCATAAGAGCGGAGACTGGATTACTGTTGCCTATGATTACTGTAGAGTGAATCAATCCCTGTTACTGATTTGCCAAAATTAAGTCTGATTCTTTACAGGTTTAGAAACAGGATCCACGTGATCAAATTGATAAAGCAATCACGTTTTCTCTGCTTTGACATACATTGGGTCACTGCTGTTGCGGTGTCATAATCATATAGGACAGACAGGATGTTATGAAATGTTTGAAATATTGTGTTTGAAAGCAGACACAATATGGACAATTTTCGATGTTAACGAAAAAACTGCACAATTGTTTAAGCATGCTATATCGCCCCCAAGTGGCTGATTTCTTTCAAATTTCTCACATACCTTTAGGGTCATGAGACAAACAGGCCCACCAAGTTTCTTTCCAATTTGCCTCCATTAACCATGTCTAATAAGTGCTCAAACTTCATCGGCCAATGGTGGTCATGTTTTTTGAGATACTCAAATGTCCTTATAGACACTTGTGCCATTTTGGACCAAGACCGTGCACAGTGGTTTCCATGTTGATAGGACAAATGGTTGCGTAAGTATAGCCCCTTTGTATTGTTTTTCCCTCTTACAGTGCCACAAAGTGGCCAAGCTCCACAAATTTTGTCCTGTGACTTCAGATTGAGCTCTTGCATAAGTGTTCTGAGTTTGGCATTTCATTAAAAGTGGCACTGCCTCTTTCGAACGTCTTGGCGTCCATTTGCGACGATGAGTCGAAAGTTAAACTTTTTTTGATAATTATTGATATTCACTCTCCAGAGAATCTTTCTGCACTGGTTTGGTTCAGATTGGGCGAAAAACCTAGGACTAATTTGCGAAAGTCAAGTCAAGAATTCGATTGAACCTGAGGCATGCATTTTGTCTGGCATCAGCCACGGATTCCAATGACATAAGACACTTATAATTTATGAGTTATTAGCGATTTTGTACTTTTGATTGCTGTAATGCCCCCATTAGGTCTACGTTGTCTGTGGTGTGAATACTACCATCCCTCCCAAGTTTCAAGTCTCTACAACTTTGGTCTTTCTCTATAGTTTGGTCTGCACGATCAGTTTTACACTGAGATCGCTAATCCGTGACGATTCTAACATTCTAACACTTAAAATAGGGTTTCAGCGCTAGGGGTTAAGAGAGACTGAATATTTGAACTGCTTCAAACTAATTGTTTGAGAATCATTGGAAAATGAGGTGATATTAAAAGCATATTTTGAGAAAACGAAAGCGTTGTTTGAACTTGCATGCATGTAAACCTATTGTAGGAGACTCAACAACATTAGGAACTTTAAAATGATAGTGGTGCTTTAAAGGTGATGTGAGTTTTTTTTATTTTATGTTAACATATTGTTACACAGCAACTGGGCTACCACATTAGCAGATGCCATTCATTAACATCTAGCAACATCTAACTTGTGGCCTAAAAAAGCCATTAAAATGTTTCCACTGTTGCCATTTTGAATGCTATATTGCTCTTTCTATTCACAGCTAAGCGTGAGCAGAGATAAGGTGAGTTAGTGTTGACTGCATCAGGAGCTAGCAGCTAAAGAATAACCACAAACTGCTCAGAATTCTGTTTGCTCATGCACTAATAGCCTGAAACTGGCTGGGTGGATAAATCCTGCTGCAATTACTGCTGAGCAACAATAGAACTGTGACGTAGCCCATCCACATAAACACACACACACCAACACACACACTCACACATCCGCCCCTTTTAATGGTAGGGCCGTGTACTATCCTTCCCACTAAATTATCGCCATGGGGTGCGAGGGAACAGACAGGAGAACAGAAAATGGATTTCCCCTCTCTAGGTTTAAAAGCCTTAAAGTGCTTTTCTCTTCCCTTAAAGAGACAGAGTGACACACCAAAATACATCTAGACCAGAGAATAGCTCTGAATGCTAATGGAAGCTTAAAACACTTCACAGCAGTATGATATTGCAGAGACAGTCAGGTACTATTGGGGTTAAACCGACAGCTCTTTTACCTGGAGCATTTTAAATATGCAAGAAAACCAAACTTCTGACATGAAAAACGGCAGCTGGATCTCATGCGTGCTTTTTGAAGTCAACATGAAATCAAAATGGCCCTATTTATTTTCGTAAAACACATTCCTGCTCTTATTGTGCATGAATTATCAGTGCATGCTACTCGACAGAAGAAACGTCTTGGTAATCCTTAAACAACGTGACCTAGACCAAAGGAGTACAATTCTTTTCCTAAAGTAGTGATGTTCAGCTCTGCTCCTATATGTCCACGGTCCTGCAGAGTTCAGCTCCAAATACTCGAGTACAGTAGGCAAAAAGTATCCAGATGACTTATTACTGTACTTACAAGATTCTGGAGAGCCCATTCGAAGGACACTTTACTATCCCACACTGAGGGATACATTGTGATAATGATCATTAATATCGATATAGAAAACAATAAAACAATGTTTTATTTTGTGTTTGGCATGTCACATTCTGGCTTCACAGACAAACATGGTCTATGATGTTTGTCTAGTTTAGTGCAAGTTATTCAAAAACTCACATTAAAATCACTGAAGCTAGGAAAGTAATCTTTTATTTACATCGTATCTGAGCTCTGTTGTTTACGATGAGGGAATTCACAAGTGTGCATACTCAACAACAACTCCATAGTTTTCAGCGCTGACTAATCTAAGCCCCTTTGATTGGCCAATGGGATTTCTAAGTTCGATAGAAACGCTTTTGATTGGTTATAAGACTCAACGCTGCACAAAAAAGCTTGTAAAAGCAGGTAATTCCATGAATTGATACTTTTCATTCATTATCACATTTCATTTTAATCACAAAAGCCGTAATACATTGTTAAATTGTGCAAGAATCTATGGGGCATTTTTGTTTACTTTAGTGACATTTTTGCCACAAGTCCTAGTTAATTCTGACATACTATATAGCATACTTGTTTAACAGTCATAAATGAATTTCTGCACCAAATTTAGTACCTACTCTGAGATTATGTGATTTTGGATGAAACTCTAGCGCATACTATCGCATATTCTCCTACTATATAGTATGTGAGGGAAGTAGTATGTCCGACTTCATAGTATTTGAAAAGGCAGCGGCTACTTCTTAATGATAGCATATTTCTTAATGATAGATGCTATTTACATTAAGTGCAAATAGCTATATACTCTATTTACACTATGTTGAAATAGCAGGATTTTCTGATATTTATAATACTTATTACAAATAGACGCAATTATCTGCACCTCAGTATTGTAGTACATTAAAACAGTATGCAGTAATTACGTACTGAGTGTAAATTATAGTTTTAATTCAATTTATTAAATGGTACTGCCTTATTGTGACAATAAGCCCACCCTAACCAATACTTTATTTTCAACTTCGCAATTATGCCCTTCTTTTTTTATTAAAAATAAATGCCTTTCTGATATGATATGAGATTTGAAAAGGGAGAAAAATAGTTAGCCAGAAAGGGGGATTCAAACCCCGATCGGTCACGTCGAAAAGAGTGAAATACGCGATTTATCCTCTGCGCCACTGCAGCCAGCAGTTAATGGCCATCTTTTGTAGTGCTGACTATCCCAATCACAAATTGGTGGGTGAAGTTAGTGTAAATAGCCTCTGCCAACAAGGCGGGCTATTTGCACTTAATGTAAATAGACACTCTGATCTGAAAAACAGTAGGCAAAATAGTATTTTGTAGGTACTATGACAGTCTTAAAAAATTGCCCCATGTAACTGCAGTATTTTTGTGTTTGTTAACGTAAAAAAAGGTTATGGCAATGTTCACAAATAACAATACATTTGTAGAAGAACCATTGCTAGTAGATGTTCCTTGGTCAACACAACCATTGACAGCCATCTTGTCACTTTGTAATTGCATAATGTTGAATTCGCATCACCAGCAGTCTCAATCTCCCATGTCGCCTTAAATTGCCAAATCTGACCAAAAATGAATGACTTCTGGTTGCCTTGTCGCAGCAAATCAGTGTCAGTGTGAATCCCGCTTTACAGTCATCCAGGTGCTTCTTTTACCACTGCTATGCTGACAACAATCTCAAAATGCCGAGAATCTCTGTATGCCACTCTGACATATCAAACTGGATGTCCACCCACAACCCTGAGCTCCTCTACCTCCAAGCTAAGACTTCCCTGATGAGTTCCCTCATCCAACCTCACACGGTCTCAAATCTCAGCTGAAGGTCAAGCCGCTGTTTGCTGTCATCCTAGATCACCAGCTGTCCTACGACAACTGCCTGGGCTGCGTTCCATTCCATTTCGAGGAAAATAATGCCTTTCCTCGACTGCCTCTAAACTCAGCTCCTCATTTAGGCCAGAGTCATTTCACTGCTAGACTATCGGAACTCAATCTTTCCCTACCAGCAAATCGTGCATGTTGGCACTTTGCTCAGATTTCTACAGGTAACATAATTCAGGTAATCTTGACTAAACCTAAGTGTCTGTGAATTCATCTTTAGAGACTCATCTGTAGGAACTGTATAGTACCATTCTGAGAAGAATTATTTAATTAAGAATTAGTTTACTTTCAGAATGACAATTTCCTGATAATTTACTCAACCCTATGTCATCCAAGATGTTCATGTCTTTCTTTCTTCAGTAGAAAACAAATTTAAGGTTTTGAAGAAAACATTCCAGGATTTATCTCTATGTATTGGACTTCAATGGGGATCAATGGGTTGAAGGTCCAAATCGTAGTTTCAATGCAGCTTCAAAATGATCCCAGCGGAGAAATATGATTCTTATTTAGCAAAACTATCTGTCATTAAAAAAAAAAAAAAAAAGTACATACTTTCTAACCACAAATGTGACTTTTTAAATCATGTTGGAAAGGTCATTCGTGGTTAGTTCTTCTGTTTACTTTGGTTCAAAAATTTTATTTTTATTGTTTTTTAGAAAATGACTGATCGTTTTGCTAGATAAGACCTTATTTCTCTACTGGGATCATGTAGAGCCCTTTAAAGCTGTATTGACCTTCAACTTGTTAATCGCAATTAAAGTCCATTATAAAGAGAAAAATCCTGGAATGTTTTCCAATTTCTTTTCAACTAAAGAAATAAAGGACATGAGCATCTTGTATGACATGGGGGTGAGTAAGTAACATACACTGTATCCTTTCAGCTACCTTTTCTGAGAATTGTTAGAAATATTTATTTGATAAAAATGCATTTACCACAATTTTAAGTCTTGATTTTGTGGTCTTGGGCCACAAAAAAACTCTCAAGAACACATAAACACAGCCTTGGTTTGGATCTAGCACTGTTTTATGATCTCTCACAAGGGATAGATATCTCATATCTCCAGACCACTTTGGTGCACCTCAGATATAACTCGGATTGCAATATATGAGCTCTGGGCCTTGATTTGTCTAGTCATGGTCTGGCATTGACGTCAACCCTTAATTTGTTAAGAACCTCAAGAGTTAGTTCACCCAAAAATTAAAGATCTGTCATTAATTACTCACTCTCATGTCGTTCCAAACCTGTAAGACATTCATTCATCTTCAGAACACAAATTAAGATATTTCTGATAAAATCTGAGAACTTTCTGTGTTTCTATATGAAGGTCTTACGGGTTTGGAACAACATGAGGTTGAGTAATTCATGACAGAATTTTCATTTTTGGGTAGCTACAAAGACCTAACTACTATGTTTTAGCAGTCAATTCACTAATCAAATTATGAAAATCAGACAACAAGACAAGCAGTACCACAAAATTAAAGCAAAATGCAATTTGCATGATCTAAGTGACAAAGTGAACAAACCTGTACAGTGATCTAGACACCTGAATTGGTTCTTTGAAAAAGGTGCATTTGACTCTCAAAGCTGAATATATGCTTTTCTCCATCATTGGATCATCACTGGCTGAATAACTGCTGCCATGATCAGTTGAAAATGTATGCAAACTCTCTTTGAAAATGAAATTCCAATTGCTGCCTACTTTCTGTGGGTGGTAATAGCACAGTGTTAATTGCTTTAGGCAAACAGCAGTGAGTTTTGAGAATAAGGTGCCTTCTATAATAAGCATAATTCACAGGCCTTTATTGAAAGGAGGCGTGTTTGCACTGGAGGAAATTACAATAACTTAATTTAAACATGCTGCAGCATTATTACAGTGCATTTAGCACCTGGTTAAACTTGGTTGTGGGTAGCTCGTGAATAAGATGCAGGATTTATAGCTGAAATACCACATGGAAAACTGGCCGTCTGTTTAGAAACTTTAACCCTGTGCCACATACCCAAGACAAGAAAATGTTATGCAATGGTGACCAAAACACTGGCATCTTTTTCCTAACCGTGTAGTAAGAGTTTGCTGTAAACCCAGGAAGCATGTAGAGCGGATTCAGCTCATAATGGATATTCCTAGAGCCAATTTATCAAAGGTTCCAGGTTTGCTTTCTCACAGGCAGAGGCTATGTAAATGCTTCCCAGGCTCCTATGGGAGATAAGAGGGGGCCGAACGGCACATTGTTTATTGGGAGTTGTGTTCAACATAAATCATCCAGCTGCAAAGACAGAGAAGATAACTCACCTTTCACTTTGTTTTTCGTTGCCGCCTCTGAGAGCATGAAATGGAGAAGAGAGATGGAGGAACAGCAATGAAGGAGGGAAAAGAGAGAGAGAGAGAGAAAGTGATTACGCAAGTTTCAAAGCATGAAATCCTCAGCATATACTTCCATTAATAAAGTAACAGTTTGGCCAAAAAGTGAAAGCCACCATTGACACCATCAACCCATGTGAACTACTTTCTTCAGAGGAGCACAAAAGGAGAAAGTTTTTTCAATGCAATTACAATAAATGGAGGCTTTCAAGCTTTTACAGCACCAAGAAGTATCATAAAAGTAGTACATATGACTTATCCATTTAATTTCAAGTCTTCTGAAATCACACTGTGAATGACTAAAGTAGTTTTTTCACTCAAAACTTTGATTTTCATCCTCATTCTCATTGATACAGTCACATTTGTAAGAGTTCATGAGAGAAGCAGTCTTCTTCATTTCGTGAACTGTTAATTCTGAGCCTTCATTTTGAGTTCATTTGAACTATTTGTTCATGAATCTGTCTGATCTGATTATTTAATTCAACTGATTCAGCCTCTATTGAGTCTCACTGAATAAATAATCAGGTTGCTACTGTTAACAGCTGACTAGAAAGGGAAGACATCAGTGAATATGGATTTTCTCACACAAAGCCATTGTGTGTTTGTAATATATGACTTTGAACCTTAAACTCAGGAAAATAGCGAGTAAAACTTTGTTTAATTTCCTCTTGTGTTCCACTGAGTCCAATAAACGTCATGAGGAAATGTCTACTGAGTTTACAGATGAAATACTACGACTTCTCTTTGTTCAAAGTTTAAAGTTTGCTCATGTTTGAATGCATAAGCGTAATACTTTCATTATGCCTGACCTTCTGCTTTGCAAGCCACCTGCCATAAACATCGCCTTGATGAGGAGCGTAACGGACATATTTTATAGCATGCGCCATCTGTATAGACTTCTTTACAGACCCGTCTGAATAATAATCACATACAACCTTTCATTGTCAATATGCATATGGAACATCCGTGATGAGGTGAGACTAAGTGCCGTGATGAAACTGCCACCATTTTTGTTGCATGATGGAAAATGACAGAAAAACCTCCATAAATGCATTTGCAGTGCTTGAGTTGGAATGCGATACATTCAAAGCGATGAATAATTTACTGAGAACACTTTTTCTGACAACTTACTGATTTTGACAGCACATAGGGTGAAAAGTTCACAATATTAAGATGCGACAAGACAAGTCTGAGGCAGAAGATATCACAAATATGCACTGTAAATAGATTCTGCTCAATATGAAAGAAGTTTAAGAGTTGTTTTGTAAAGACGACAATGGGACGATTCAGTCTAAGTGAGTGAACCCAACTTTACCTTAACCCTCTGTTTGTGTTCGGATTCCTGTCACACCTTTGACTCCAAACAATTGCTTATAAATCTCTCATTATGCTATATTATCACCAAATATTGGATTAATTGTGTTTCTATTTGATCTGATTAATCGTAGGCCTCATTTATCCGAAAGTAGATACCTCGTTTTCTGAGAAAAAAAAAATGTTATGAATAACTTTCACAATATTAAACAAAAAATAATACAAATTTGCACTGTTTATCACACTAGTGTTCTTTAATGTTTAATCAGGAAGTTTGCTTTTATTGTTTACAAAATTGCAAAAAGTCACAATTGTGGTATTCCCGGTCAAAAATGACCGGACTCCAAATAATTCCTTATAAATCTTTCATTATGCTATATTATCACCAAGTATTAGATTTATTCTTTTTGTTATTCTTTTTCTTTTGCTTGTTTTCTTTCATTTAGGACAGGTTTTGTGTTTCTATTTGCATCTGAGTAATAGTAGGCCTCATTTATCCGAAAGTAGGTACCTCGTTTTCTGAGTGAAAAAAATAATTTTGCATTTCTTTCACAATATTAAACAAAAAAATAATAAAAATGTGCACTGTTTATTACACTAGTGTGTTTTAATGTTTAATCAGGAAGTTTGCTTTTAAATGCTTTTATTTTGTACAAAATTGCAAAAAGTCACAATTGTGGTATTCCCGGTCAAAAATGACCGGACTCCAAACATTTGCTTATAAATCTTTCATTATGCTATATTATCACCAAGTATTAGATTTATTATTTTTATCAACTTGTTTTCTTTCATTTAGGACTGGTTTTGTGTTTCTATTTGCATCTGAGTAATCATAGGCCACATTTATCCGAAAGTAGGTACTATAGCTATATTACCACCAAATATTGTATTCAATCTTTTTGTCAAATTTTGTACAAAATAAAAACATTTAAAAGCAAACTTCCTAAATTTAAACATTAAAGCACACTAGTGTGATGAACAGTGCACATTTTCATTATTTTTTTATCTCATATTGTAAAAATGATTGATAAAAAATGCTTTTTTCACTCAAAAAATTAGGTGCCTACTTTCGGATAAATGAGGTCTATGATTACTCAGATGCAAAAAGAAACATAAAACCAGTCCTAAATGAAAGAAAACAAGTTGACAAAAAGAATGAATCCAATATTTGGTGATAATATAGCATAACGAGAGATTTATAAGCAATTGTTTGGAGTCCGGTCATTTTTGACCAGGGACACCACAAGTGTGACTAAGTGAAAATAAATCCACAAAAAATAACATTTTTTATTATTTTTATTTTTTTAATTATGAGAAGTATACCCTGTGTAAACAAAGTCAAGAAGTTTGAGTCCAATGCAATAAAATTAATTCATATTTTCGGGAAAAAGGAAATCTTTTCCAGGTCAATTTGACTCGAACACAACCAGAGGGTTAATCATAAGTATGCATATTTTACAAACATTTTTATTCCTCACAAGTTCCTCTTTCACAGCTCAAGAGATTTCTCATTAACTTTTAGGAAACTTGACGGAAATCAAGAAAGATATGAATACAAATAGACACAAATAAGTTTACATACATAATGTCTATCCATAAAATGATTATGAATACTAGAGCTCAGCAAACTTGGTTTGGCTTTAGCCAGTCTTTGAGAATTTGTTCAGAACTGCTGAGAAATGTGATTTTAAAATCTGAAACAACTGAGTAAAAGTTTTCAATTAACCTCCATTAATCTCATCTAACAAAAACAATTTAGATATTAAAGATCACATTTGTGATTTTTGTCCCCACACAATGATCTTAGCAACAGCAAATTAACTTCAGGGCAAATAACACTGGTTTTCAGAATAACCTTGAAACCCCCTTTGTGCCACTGCAATTATGCTCCTATTTAATAAAAGATGTTATGTGACATTAGACAGTGTGTACTTGAGTATGACTTTGAGTACTGTCATTTATTTGTATGAAAAGCGATTGTAGGCCACTGAGTGGAGTCAATGACATAAACGTGAAAAAAAAAAGTAAATGTGTCAAGTTCTTAGATATGTATTGAATTAATTTACTTCATTATTTTAATAATACTCCAATATCATGTCAGGTTTGGATCAAAAACCTTATATTGCCTAGTTCCACGAGTACTAACAGTTCTCAGGCCTGAAACCCCATATTACTCAAACCGCTCTGAATTGGCACGTCGTTCTAGAGTTTAACGAAGAAGTCATTGTTTTTCACACTCGTTAATCTCTCTCATTCTTCTGTCTTAGCCAACCACCCCGACCCCCCTGCCTACACGGAAGTTATTAATCTCTGACTCTGCGCACAGTGTCGGAATCTAATAGTGTTGACAAAGTCAGACTCCATGATAAGATTCTCCTTGCTGTAAGCGGAGAATGTTTGCCAAATCCTGAGAGGAATACCAATGGATATGAGGATACACTAGAGAGCAAACGCTCTTAATCGAACTCTATTTGCTCAGCTTTCACTCAGTTTCCCCCTTTTGGGTTGTTTATGGGAATTAATGTAACCGGCAAATAAAAAGAACTCTGAAAATGACATTCCAATAAGGAGGACAAATGCTACATCTTACGAAGACAGATTCAGAGGCTGTGTGCGAACATGAATTATCAATAGTCTTGTTTGACACTTCACCTCAATCAAAGAAACATGAATTAGCAAATTACAGTTTATTGGATTTTTTTTTGTGTGAACTGCCGATTCCTTTTTAATGCCTTTTATTCTTTTCAACACTGCAGGGAAAAGTCTTCCCGAATATCACAAAACGTATCAAACTCTAAACTCAAAAGAAGAAGAAATTACAGTATGTTTTGCTTAAAATGAAGTCTTCTTTTAATACCATCAAATTAATGTTATAACATTATGCTACAAATCCTGATATACATACGCTGTTGACAGAAATACTGAACCATTTTTTTATTTTATTTTTTTACAGAATATCACACCTGGTCACCAAACTAACATATTACCAGAACAGACGTTTGGTAAAGAAACAAAATAAGTATGTGTAAAAAACATACAGTTGCTTTGAGACAGTTATCACCAATAAATAAATATAAATTTGGAACGTGTCTTTACACTCTACACACATTTAGAAATATATTTTTGGCCTTTGACAATACAGTTTTTGAGAATCAAACCAAGTCAAATTAAAAATAGTCCAAATTTTTAAATCAGCAAAATTACAGTCCTTAAGACCGATTAGACCAACCCAGGCTCACTGGAAATACTTGACTCTGCTTACATTTCTGCAAAACATGAAATGTGCTCAAGGGTACATTTCATTGCACATGGCAGGTGACACGTCCATATGAGGGATCATGTCTTCCCCATTGCAGATGCAGGTTTAATAAACAGCACAGCATCATGACCAAAAAATTTGCACTTGGATACAAAATAGATGCAAAATGACTGTGCACTGTTTGTTGCATGTTTCACCGGAGTTTAAAAGTAAAATGTCCAGTGAGTGGCACTAAATAGCATGTTCAATTTTAATGTTTAGCAGTGTAGTGTTTTACCAGGGGTGTCCAAACTTGGTCCTGGAGGGTCGGTGCCCTGCAAAATTTAGCTCCAACCCCAATTAGACACACCCGAATAAGCTAATCAAGCTCTTACTAGGCATACTAGAAACTTTCAAGCAGGTGTGTTGAGGCAAGCTGGATCTAAACTCTGTAGGACACCGGCCCTCCAGGACCAAGTCTGGACACCCCTGGTGATTCTTGACTCACCATCTCAAACCATAGTGCTCTGTGTCACAAGTGCAATGTTTTACCGGGTGTACTACAGAGCAAGTTTACTATTTTAGCCTCCTTATACAAGGCTTTGAGCTCTTTTGTGAAGTGTTTTGACTCACTAGACTCAAGCCAGAGTGCTCTGTGTTGCAAGTGCAGTGTTTTACCAGGTGTACCACAGAGCAAGTTTACTATTTTAGTCTCCTTCTACAAGGCTTTGAGTTCTTATATGGAGTGTCGTGACTCACCACTCAAACCGGGTGTACTACAGAGCAAGTTTATTATCTTAGCCTCCTTATACAAGGCTTTGAGTTCTTTTGTGGAGTGTCGTGACTCACCAGACTCAAACCAGGTGTGCTACAGAGCAAGTTTACTATCTTAGCCTCCTTCTACAAGGCTTTGCGCTCTTTTGTACAGTGTTGTGACCCACCAGACTCAAACCAGAGAGCTCTGCATCGCAAGTGCAGTGTTTTACTGGGTGTGCTACAGAGCAAGTTTACTATTTTAGCCTCCTTATACAAGGCTTTGAGCTCTTTTGTGAAGTGTTTTGACTCACTAGACTCAAGCCAGAGTGCTCTGTGTTGCAAGTGCAGTGTTTTACCAGGTGTACCACAGAGCAAGTTTACTATTTTAGTCTCCTTCTACAAGGCTTTGAGTTCTTTTATGGAGTGTCGTGACTCACCACTCAAACCGGGTGTACTACAGAGCAAGTTTATTATCTTAGCCTCCTTATACAAGGCTTTGAGCTCTTTTGAAAGGTGTTTTGACTCACCAGACTCAAGCCAGAGTGCTCTGCATCGCAAGTGCAGTGTTTTACCAGGTGTACTACAGAGCAAGTTTACTATTTTAGTCTCCTTCTACAAGGCTTTGAGTTCTTTTGTGGAGTGTCGTGACTCACCAGACTCAAACCAGGTGTGCTACAGAGCAAGTTTACTATCTTAGCCTCCTTCTACAAGGCTTTGCGCTCTTTTGCACAGTGTTGTGACCCACCAGACTCAAACCAGAGAGCTCTGCATCGCAAGTGCAGTGTTTTACTGGGTGTGCTACAGAGCAAGTTTACTATTTTAACCTACTTCTACAAGGCTTTGAGCTCTTTTGTGGAGTATCTCGACTCACCAGACTTAAACCAGAGAGCTCTGTATAAAAAGTGTAGTGTTTTACCAGGTGTGCTACAGAGCAAATTTACTATTTTAACCTCCTTCTACAAGGCTTTGATCTCTTTTGTGGAGTGTCTCGACTCACCAGACTCAAACCAGAGTGCGCTGCATCGCAAGTGCAGTGTTTTACCGGTGTGCTAAAGAGCAAGTTTACCATTTTAACCTCCTTCTACAAAGCTTTGATCTCTTTTGTGGAGTGTCTCGACTCACCAGACTCAAACCAGGTGTGCTAAAGAGCAAGTTTACTATTTTTGCTTCCTTCTACAAGGCTTTGAGCTCTTTTGTGGAATGTCTTGACTCCAGACTCAAACTGGGTGTGCTAAAGAGCAAGTTTACTATTTTAACCTCCTTCTACAAGGCTTTGTGCTCTATTGTGAAGTGTCGTGAATCACCAGACTCAAACCAGAGTGCTCTGCATTGCAAGTGCACTGTTTACAGAGTGTGCTACAGAGCGAATTTACTATGTCGGCCTCCTTCTACAAGGCTTTGAGCTCTTTTGTGAAGTGTCGTGAGTTACCAGACTTAAACCAGAGTACTCTGCATCACAAGTGTTGTGTTTTACTGGGTGTGTTACACAGCAAGTTTACTATTTTAGCCTCCTTCTAGAAGGCTTTGAGCTTTTTTGTGGAGTGTCGTGACGCACCAGACTCAAACCAGAGTGCTCTGCATCACAAATGCAGTGTTTTACTGGGTGTGCTACAGAGCAAGTGTACTATTTTAGCCGCCTCCTATAAAGCTTTTAACACTTTGTGGAGTGTCCTGACTCACCAGACTCAAACTGGGTGTGCTACAGAGCAAGTTTACTATTTTTGTCTCCTTCCACAAGGCTTTGAGCTCTTTTGTGGATTGTCATCAATTACCAGACTCAAACCATGGTGCTCTGCGTCACAAGTGCTGTGTTTTACCTGGTGTGCTTCAGAGCAGGTTTACTATGACAGAAAATCCATGCATATTATGGTCATGTGATACAAATGTAAAAATGTATTCGTCTATAAATCATATGCTATGTTAAAAGTGTTTTGAGGTCATAACATAGTATTGCACAAGGAACCACAACAATATTGTTGGTGTTTTACCACGTCTAGTGTTCATTTCAGCTGCAATCTACAGTAAAATGTATGTAGAGTTTTGCAGAAATCTAGGCACAGTCAGGTATTTCCAATGAGCCTGGGTTAGATTGGTCATTCAGGCAACCGACCAACTAGTCAATGTAAATCTCCACTCTACCCACAATGCAAGTCTTAATGGTCCTAAAAATAGGCTACAGCTCTGTATGCAAAATTTTTCCTTTGATTCTCGAAGCGAAATGTGACACGGACAATTTTTCGTATGACTCACTTGTCTATAAAAATGTATTTTGTACAATAGCAATTAACTGGATTTTGCTTGTGGAGGTTCCTGCCTCTGGGGTTCTCTGCAGTGGGCCTTAGTAACCACTGTATCACTTTCAGCCACTCTCCTCCCGTGTTCTAGGAGACTGCAATCCTTTCTCACACGTTCATCCCTCTCTCTCCATTGCTTTTTCTGGCAGGGCCTATTTCTGATACCTGCCTGCGGGCGATGTGAAGAGAAGGGGGAGCCGGTCCCCACGGTGATTAGTCTAACCAACCATGAGAAAGGGTTTGTCCTCCAAAGCAGAGAGAACGAGGCCCTCCAGTGAGCTCGCCAGGCGGCCGGAGGAATCATACCTCACATTGCCAAACAGCAAGAGTCCCTCGGGCACTATGGCTGCGACTGACCCCACGTCAAAGAGTAACCCATCATTCTCGGGCCACAGGAATAAAAAAAGAATCCATCAGACAAGCGCAATAAAGCTTGTCGCGAGTGTTTTGATTTCTGCTGCCGCGAACCTTGGCTATATTTGTATATTGCCATATCGGTCAAGGGTTTTCAATTGAAAAATACTGTCCGAAAGAAACATTATTGGTAGAATTTTCAGATATGGATAGCTGGTGACGGCATGGGAAAAACTGAGCATGAGCCCGATAACCGAAGCTGTCCTGCCTGTTTTCTGTGCCTCGAAACTTTCTGCAATGTTGCAAGATTTTGAAGCTTTCCCAGGAGAAACGACCTGCTAGTGCAAGTGAAATCAGCAGTGCCCACTTAAGGAGACCTCCACAGCCCTGATAAGAGGGAGAGTCTGAGCTAGGGAAGATAGAAAACACTCCATATGTTCCATTAGGACATTACAAATACTTGAATGAGAGCTGAAGCTTCCATGTGTACAGTATGTATTCGTACATTTTTCTCTAGCAAAAACATGTTGATTCGACATGAGTCATGAATTTTATTTATAAGATGTTTTTAATGTTGTTTCAGACAAATTTAAAAAGCAAATAGCAGCAATAAAAATGAAATAAAACAAAACTTAAGAAATTGTGACAGCTGCTTTCTCATACAAAACAAGAATCATTCATTCATTAATTTATTCATTCATTTATTTATAAATAATACGAAGAAAAAATAGCTGATTCTTCCGGTGGATCAACTAATTAAATTGTATTTGGAACATTTCTAACATCCAATAGAGTTAGTGAACTGAACAAACCCTTCACATTAAGTATTAGCAACAGCAGTAGTGATTCTCGCCTACCAAGTGGAGCTAATAATAACATGCGATTTCTTTCTTTATTGGTTCCCGAGGGAAAAACACCTGACATTCCAGGCATGCCCACAATACCTGAAGCAGAGCAGCAGTTTTCTACTCACAACATCCTCCACTGCATGAAGTGACAGTCTGCTCAATGTCACCTCATGCTGTCCTCCTCACCTGTGGCCAACGGCATGTGAATAATTCAACATCTCTGTATTATTAATGAAGAATGAGCTGTAAGTAATGGCCGATGCCTGGGGCCATTTACAGTGACAATGCTGAACACAATTCCAGAAGCGAGGAAAAGCCCATATAAACAACTCGCCGCTTCCCTCGGGAACATTTAATGCCGTGTACGTTTACCATTTCATTCCCCGCATTATCATAGCTAGAGTTACACTTAAAGGGCAGACAGGAAAGAATGAATTGGTAAAAGGTTAAAGCTAAATTACGTTAGCTGGGCAAAATGTCTGAGGTGCATTTAAAGGACAATCACACGCTTGTATAAAACCCTGCAAACATCTTTGTGTTCTCTCTATGGAAAAGGGTAATATTTTTAAGATATGGAGGGGAAAAGGAACAATGGAGAACGAATATATTCTGCATTCTATTTATTCTGAGAAAACACCACAGAAAATACAGGCATAGCTGATGAACTACAAGGAAATCTTGGTAAATGTCAAACCGAATAACTTTTGTGGCTGTAGCATTAAAAATGTCATTTTCCCACAAAGCTATCCTAGTTGCCAACTGGCAAAAATTGTAGCATAAAGAACCATCAAAAATCAGCCATACTTTGGTCTAATCTGTAGCTCTGGTAATTTTCTACCAGCAGGCTGTAATAGATAATCTCACACATAGATTTCTGACTATTGGTATAAAGTCTGGTCCGCATTGCTGCTTATTCTGGCCACGAACAGCCTATCTAGACAAGAAAAGAGAACCACAGCTCACTTCCTTTTTGTGTTTGACTAGATAAATCTGAAATAAATAATATCTAAAAAAAAAAAAAGCCTCAAAAATTTTCATTTTCATATTTTCATTTCATCATCACTTTTTGTTAATAACAAGTCACACAAAATCAGATTGAAAGATAACAGTTTTTGTGTGCTGTGGGCTGCAGTGATTACATATGTTTAATACAGTGAACCCAACCTTTAACATCCCTCAAAAATGTTGGATTTTTCCACTGACTTTTGGATAACTGCAGAAAATAAATTATTCACCAACAAAAGTAACACAAGGTAATTTTTTTTTTTTTAAATTAGCCATCATACACTAAACGACTGAGGATCATACAATACCAGACTTTAAGAAGTCATCCCGATCACAACAAACTCATGCAGAAACATGCACCTTGATACTAGAACGACGCATTAAAAATGAAAACTATATATGCTGTGTCTGTGACCGTTATACACTACACTCTTAAAAATAAAGGTGCTTCACAATGCCATAGAAAAACCTTTTTTGTCTAAATGGTTCCATAAAGAACCTTTAACATCTGAAGAACCTTTCTATTTTACAAAAGGTTCTCCAAATTATAAAAAGGTAAGAAAGAAATGGTTCTATAAAGAACCTTTGACTGAATGGTTCTTTGTGGAAACAAAAATGGTTCTTCTATGGCATTACTGTGAAGAACCTTTTAAAGCACCTTTATTTTTAAGAGTGTACATGATTTTTAATGAAATCTGTCAACTCAAATGTGCAGATTGGCTCTGACTTTCAGCAACTAGCACTGACATAAACTGTAAATCAGCGGAAAATCAGGGCAAAAAACATGTATCGTATTCCAGCTTTTCTTTCTTCAGTTGAAAAGAACTTAAGGTTTTTTAAGGAAAACATTCCAGGATTTTTCTCCATATAGTAGAACTCAATGGGGATTGAAGGTCCAAATTGCAGTTTCAGTGCAGCTTCAAAGGGCTCTACACAATCCCAGCTGAGGAATAAGCATCTTATTTAGTGAAACAATTTGTCATTTTCTACAATAAAAAAAAAAAAAAGATAAACTTTTTAAACACAAATGCTTATCTTGCACTAGCCCAGTGATGCACATCTACAACTTCATGCATTTTGTAATCATGTTGGAAAGGTCATGCGTGGTTAGTTCTTTATATGTGTACTCTGGTTCAAAGAGTATGGATTTTCTCCATTTTCTCCTCCAACTTCAAAATCATCCGACATCGTTGTTTTACATTTTTTGTAAAGGACGTTTGACTTTCTTTGCATGTTCGCTTTGTAAACACTGGGTATGTACTTCTGCCCTTCTGACCTTTCTAACGTGAATATCTAATGGAATTACAGCTAGTGCAAGCAGAGATGTTTACAAGTCTTTAACCTGGAGTCTGAGTCAAGTCTGAAGTCTTTAACCTGGAGTCTGAGTCAAGTCTCGAGTATTTGGTCACGAGTCCGAGTCAAGTCTGAAGTCTTTAACCTAAAGTTTGAGTCAAGTCTGAAGTCTTTAACCTGGAGTCTGAGTCAAGTCTGAAGTCTTTAAACTGGAATCTGAGTCAAGTCTCGAGTCTTTGGTGACGAGTCCGAGTCAAGTCTGAAGTCTTTGACCTGGAGTCTGAGTCAAGTCTGAAGTCTTTAAACTAGAGTCTGAGTCAAGTCTTGAGTCTTTGGTCACGAGTCTAAGTCTAAGTCAAGTCTGAAGTCTTTAAACCGGAATCTGAGTCAAGTCTTGAGTCTTTGGTCAAGAGTCCGAGTCAAGTCTGAAGTCTTTAACCTGGAGTCTGAGTCAAGTCTGAAGTCTTTAAACTGGAATCTGAGTCAAGTCTCGAGTCTTTGGTGACGAGTCCGAGTCAAGTCTGAAGTCTTTGACCTGGAGTCTGAGTCAAGTCTGAAGTCTTTAAACTAGAGTCTGAGTCAAGTCTTGAGTCTTTGGTCACGAGTCTAAGTCTAAGTCAAGTCTGAAGTCTTTAAACCGGAATCTGAGTCAAGTCTCGAGTCTTTGGTCACAAGTCCGAGTCAAGTCTGAAGTCTTTAACCTGGAGTCTGAGTCAAGTCTGAAGTCTTTAAACTAGAGCCTGAGTCAAGTCTCGAGTCTTTGGTCACATATCTGAGACAAGTCTGAAGTCTTTGACCTGGAGTCTGATTCAAGTCTGAAGTCTTTAACCTGGAGTCTGAGTCAAGTCTTTGGTCATGAGTCCGAGTCAAGTCTGAAGTCTTTAACCTGGAGTTTGAGTCAAGTCTCGAGTCTTTGGTCACAAGTCCGAGTCGAGTCTCAAGTCTCAAGTCATTTAATGGCTCGCAAAAAAAATCCCATTCAGAATCCTCATGGATTTAAATAATTACGAAGCTGTTTTAAAGGACAATTGTTTTTTAAGAGGTGTTAAGATGTAAGGTTAATGTACATCCAGCCTGTTACTTTTATGTTTTAATCTATGACCATGTTCAAAACAGTTTTTCTGTAATCAAATTCTATAATAAGAGTCCTTTCTACCATGACACATAAGGAAATACGTGACACAGATATTACAAAACCACACAAATAAAGTATTTCTTTTTTATATATAAGTCTGGGCTATTCAATTAAAGATCCAAGAGGCACAGTCTCTATATTTTCTTCCAAGCAGAGGTCTGGAAAGACAACAACAACAAAAACAGCATTTTTTTTTTTTTTTACATGTATTGTATTTACATTTAGAGACATGCAAGGCCACATGACAAATATTCTGTTTCTGCTGAGGGTTTTCCTCCTGAAATCTACAGGAAACATAGAATTATTGTGAGCTTGAGTTAAAGACCTTATTTTAAGCATTTAGCAATGTTGGGTAATTTTTTTTTTCTCTCCCAGTGAACAGATAAAAACGTGTATACTTCGACTTGCCAGAAATATCTGCTTTAGATAGAAGCTTTAGCAAATGCTTTCCAGTTTTGTGAGCATTATGCATCAGACTGTCCAAGAACTAGTCTAATAATAGGCCAAATAACACAAAGCCCTTTCAATAACCAACTTTTCTTATCTTATTGAGTACAGCGTCAACAAATGTGTACAACAAATCCGTTTTGAACATCCCTGTCACCAATAATGATTATTATTGCTAAATTGCATCTATAGCTCACTCAGATTACATTAAACGTCACAAAATCTTGTTTACGAGTCCTAAATATTATAACCACATATTCTTCAGTATCATTTTGATTTATTTGTTCACTTAAAATTTAATTTAACGCTGTTCGTCTATCACAGAGACACCGTGGTGTCTCACCGCGAATATAAACACATCGCCACAACCTCAAACACAGCATCAGTGTCACTAAGTCATATAAGCAAAATAAAAGACCTAAGTTAATTAATCGAAATGTTTATGTCTTTGGACTGCAATGTTGCACAGCCATACAGCTGGAAAACACTGGTCTTTAGGGTCTGGCTTCGAATATAACAACCTTTTATTTGGCACGTGGCTGGAGCTTTAGAAAATGCTTTGACATTAAGCTCCCTCTGCATGCTTCCCCGTGGAGCACGGCATGCAGATAAGAAAGAAACGGCCTGCGAACTGCAGGTAATGGAGTATTCAACCTTCGGCAGTCCTTATCTGACACCTCCCCAGAGGAAAGAGGACCCGTCAACACTGCACCTCACGCTCACCCCTGACTTATGTCTACAACACGGATGACATTGGCGGCTGTGTGTCCATACACAAATAAACCATGTTTAGAAGTGCTGATCGACCAAAGTGAAAAAGCTGTGCTGCTTCCGCTGAGCTGTTGCGTCTACGTGTGAGTCAAGAATGTGACATTTGGCGGAAAGAAAAAAAATGGTGTTGAGTCAGAAATCGCTAGTAGATTTCACAAATAATGACAAAGAAATATCAACACGTAACAGTTTTTCTTGATTGCTTTGACATGGTTAAAGAAACTAGGATCCACTCAGTTTTCATCATCACTATCTCAGCAGAGCAGAAGACACGTCTTGCAAATGCGTTAACCCTTTCTCATTGGATTGACACATGCCTTATAAAAAAAGTGCCACATCTGTGTTGTTCTTTGCCAGCATGGATGGAGGCAGGGGCGGATCTACCGGGGTGGCACCCCATTTGCCACCCCAGCACTAGTGTCCTAGTGTTCTAAAAATAAAAGAGTTTCCTAGACCGATTTACAGCAGGGACTCTGTATTTTGATGACATAAAAGTAGCGTATAGTGTAACGAGCGTCCCAATCATCTATCAGCGTCGCCCTGGAAACCAAGGACGGACACCTGGAAGAGCTAGTCAGAAGCCAGGCGATCAAGCGAAAACATGCCGGGAGGTTGTCGCATCAGTCCGCGATGGCTTGAAAACGACAAATACGAATTATGTTTAAAACGAAAACTCGGGGCTCGCAAAATCGCCAGCCCGACGTCCCGGGGCTATTGTGTTTTCCTGTCGGGCTACCAAAATGTTTCACCGGCCTCCCCGACGGGCTATCGTAAAGTAGAGGTCTCCTGCGGGTTCTTAAAAACTCCTCAATTTAGTTGTATCAAATTTAAGGCCATAACAAGTTTTAAATATGTTAAATAGAAAAAGAAAATGCTTAATTATAATTTTAAAAGGTCTTACAGTTGGGGACGGAAAGACGAGAATGGCGATAGGGCTGGATTAAATTAAATAAAATAAAAAATAAAAATCTAAACAATTAAGACAGTAATATTTATGTTTTAAATAAATATAATCAATTATATACTTGATTTATCCCTTTTAATGGTATAAAGGCTGAAATGCCATTGTATAAGACGTTTTGTTTTTGTGAAAATCTGAATTATAAGTCATGTCATTTTATGGCTTAATATGTTACCGTACATTGTCCAACCCCACTCATACTGTGTTCATTTTACTTGTGCAGCTCTTAAAAATGGTCATACATTGCCCTAAATTGATATTTAAAAATTCTGCAGATGCACTGTAAATAGTAAAAAAAAAAAAAAAAAAAAAAAATTCCTTCATATTTGTTTGTTTGTGTATTGAAAATAGTTTTGATTGACATTTAGACTCCTATCTGATTTTCTATATTTAAAAATATTGTCTTTTTTATTTGGCCAAGTTAAATTAATGTTATTATTAATTTTATAGCTTCTTTTTGACTACCTTTTAGTACTTTTAGGCTAAAATGTGAAATGTATTTGTGAAAAACTGCAAGTTTTAGACTTTTAGTTTAGTATCATGTTTTTTTACAGTCATTTTATACCAGTCATTAATATGTTACCATAGACATTGCCCTACCCCACTCATACAGTATTACTTTTATTTGTGCAGGTCTTAAAACAAAAAAATAAAATAAATACTGCAGATACTCTGTAAATTATATTAATTAAATGTTTTAAATTATATAATTTGTATACTGTATGTTGGTTATTTATATTACACAATGTTATATGCAATCCAGACAGTTGTTTTTTAATAGCACAATAACATCTGTTTTAAAATGAAGAACTCATGTATGTGAACATGTAATTTACCACAGTGCTGGAAAATCTGGAAAATGCACCTTGAAAGTGCTTGAAAAGTGCTTTTACTTTGCTTTTACTTTGGAAAAGGTGTAAGAACCCTGACAACTGTAATGTCTACAACAATATGTCTGCAACAGTACACATGTGCACTAAAGCTGTTTGTGAATGGTTTAATAAACTGCTGGTCATAACCTTGTTACACCAAAATTTGTTATTTAGTTTTCGGTCCATGCAAATTTGTTGGTTTGTTAAAAAAGAAGAGATACTTGGACTTAAAGGGACTTTTGTTGCTTTACTTGCACTAAAATTATTGAATTTGTTTTAATGTCTAATCCAAAATATTTGAATACTTTAAAAGGTCATTTTGTTGCTCTTGTTGCACTGAATACTGTGATTTATTTTAT
Source organism: Garra rufa (assembly GCF_049309525.1). NCBI lineage: Eukaryota > Metazoa > Chordata > Actinopteri > Cypriniformes > Cyprinidae > Garra > Garra rufa. Next base: position 31,421,945 of record NC_133374.1, read on the forward strand.
TCATTTTGAAGATATTTGTTGGTGATTTAAATGTGGTTTCTGTATATTTATTATGTGTTTTTGACTTAAGGAAACTTGATCCACTGAGACTTTGTATCAATATGCAGTCTGCATTGTTTGTCATGCTTTGTAAATTAAACTTGACATAAACTTGCTACAGGTTTGCATAGAACTCAATAAAGAGAAGTTAAATATACCATACCATCTCATTAAATCTGACTTTCCAATCCAAATCCATCAAGTCAATCACACATCAGCCTTTATTTCATTTTTATAGGACAATGTAAAAATGTGCACCCTAGTGTATACACCGAATAAGAATAGCGTTCCTTGAATCCACAGAAATCATGCAAGGATGCTTGCTTCAGTGTTGCCACCCCTCATAATTTTAATGCCACCCCATGAATAATTTTCTAGATCCGCCCCTGGATGGAGGAGGTCTAACGCAGATGAGAGTGAGAGTAAGAGGTAGAGGGGTCCGAGGAAGATGAGTCCGTGTGTGAGGTAGAGGTGTAGTTGGAAGGGTTCAAGTTTCAGATGAAATTCAGGCAACTGTTACTGATCACATTATCATTCATGGCTTTTCTCTTAGAGAGGCTGGACAAAGAGTCCAGCCTATTCTAAACAGCAACACTGTTGCATCCACTGTCAGAATTTTTCGACAGGAGAACAGGTAATGTTGCTGTACAGTAGATACAGAAATATCTTCAGTGATATACTTTATGTAACTGTTTCCTCATTCCCATTACATGTATTCTTTATAGAATACAAAGGCTAACATTCTCTGGTGGTAGAGGGAAAATTTTTAGTGCTGAGCAGGAGGCGGCCATTGTAAACATGGTTGTGGCAAAAAAAATGCCATAAGGCTGCGTGAAATCAGGGAAGCAGTGATTGCTTATACTTAACTGTAATAGATTTTATTTTTATTTTCTTAATTTCTTATACTCCAATAGATTTTACTGTATTTTGCTTTACATGTATTCTCTGTAATATTTACAGTATTTCAGTTTACAGACACGGTTTGAAAAAATTGAATGTCATGGAATCAAGAAAAAATGCATCAAAGCATTTCTTATTCTGGATCCATTTCTTTGCAAAAAGGCAAATTTGACACAACCTATATAGAAATACAACAAATGGCACTGGCAATAGGCTACAATGACAAGCACTGATTCACACTGAGTTCTGTATTTTGTATTTTGTTGTCCATTGTATAATGATTGACTGAAAGAGCTCATACACTTGTTTGCCAGTTGTGTTGTTTGAAGGTAAAATTTGCTTTTGTTGCATATTTTAAATGTTTTGGTGCGGTTAGAGCCTTTTGCAAACAAAATGTGTCATTCTGACCATGATTGCCACTGTTTAGGCCTGTGTGTTAAGTGTTTTGAAAATGTGGAGTTTGAGTTGACGGCTGCATCAAAGCAAACAAGAAAAACTGTAAATTAAAAGTGACATTCTGAAGTAGAAAAACTGAGTGTTTTCTTGTAAAACACACTTTTTAATATTATTTACAACTTTGAAAATGAATTTGGCAGTGTACTTTTGCAGTTACTTGCGTCAGGGTGGCAGTATGATGTCAGTTCTCCTCATGTTCACACAGATGAGTAACCACAGGTGTAGTTCTTCATATTAACTATGAACATGTTCCACTAACATCTGACAAGTTATGCCATAATTTCGAACAGCAGGAGAGGATGAGGTAAGATGTCGTTAAATCTCATCTCAACACATTTATTCAACATTTATGCTCTTGTAAGGTTCGTTTCATCTGAACATCAAAAATCGGTGAGATTCATTGCATCCGAACAGTTCTGAGGTTAAATAATCTTCTTTTTTTTGTCTTTTTTTTTATAGATTCAGTGCCTGAAAATGATTATTCTAAAAAAAAAAAAAAAAAAAAAAAATCAACCTTTTTGTTCCACAGATAAAATTAGAGCGTACAAGGTTGGAACGATTTGTAAATAATGACAGATTTTTCATTTCTGGGTGAACTATTCCTTTCCGCTCTTTCCCCACACCCCTCTAACCCAGTCATAATAAACCTCATCCTCTTGTTGAAATGCCTAGTTCTTCGTTAATTTGTTTTTTTAGTGCACTGAAAAATCCAGCAGAGCGTTGAATGACCCACATGCAGCAGGTACATGGGGTCTCTTGGCCCGTAGAATTGTGAGTTCAATCCATCTCTTTTCATGTTTCGAGCCGTCTCATGTCATTGTGACCTTCTCAAAGTCAGTGCCCTAAATCGGTTTTCATCCGTGTAAGCTGTGACCTTTCCAGCCTGGAGGCTTTTAGCCTTACCTGCTGCACCACACAGCTCCACCACCTGCTCCAACAGCACAGCACTGACTGCGAGCTAATGCTTCAGAGATCAACCAATCTCATTCACATCCTCGACGCCAGCCCATGGCATTTGTGTATTCAACCTTCTGAAATTCAACTTCAATAAACGGGAAGGATGTTATGACACCTCATGACACGATAGGATGATATGATGGCTCATACGGATATGCGATATCACTCTGGTCTGCTGCTCTCATTTTAGAAGCTATTAGTTTTGCTCTTTTTGTTTAGGGGAGAGCCGAAAAATGAAAACAAGCAGAAGGAGAAGGATGGATAGATGGACAGATAGATAGAGAGATACAGAAATGGAACAGAATGATGGTAAAAAGAAAGATACGTGAATAAAAATAACAAGTGAGATTGAGATAATAGAACAAATTACAGATAGATAACGAAAAAAAGAATGTTAGAACTAATGATATAATGAACTAATGATAGAACGATCGATCGATCGATAGATCGATAGACAGACAGACAGACAGACAGACAGACAGATAGATAGAACAAACTATAGATAAAACGATAGAAAGAACGTTAGAACTAATGATAGAACGAAAAATAGAAAGATAGAACAAACAATTGAATGATAGAACAATAGATAGGTATAACGATATATAGATAGAACGATCGATAGATAGATAGATAGATAGATAGACAGACAGACAGACAGACAGACAGACAGACAGACAGACAGACAGACAGATAGATAGATAGATAGATAGAACAAACTATAGATAAAACGATAGAAAGAACGTTAGAACTAATGATAGAACGAAAAATAGAAAGATAGAACAAACAATTGAATGATAGAACAATAGATAGGTAGAACGATATATAGATAGAACGATAGAACGATAGATAGATAGATAGATAGATAGATAGATAGATAGATAGATAGATAGATAGATAGATAGATAGATAGATAGATAGATGATAGATAGATAGATAGATAGATAGATGATAGATAGATAGAACTATAGATAAAACGATAGAAAGAACGTTAGAACTAATGATAGAACGAAAAATAGAAAGATAGAACAAACAATTGAATGATAGAACAATAGATAGGTAGAACGATATATAGATAGAACGATAGATAGATAGATAGATAGATAGATAGATGATAGATAGATAGATAGATAGATAGATAGATAGATAGATAGATGATAGACAGATAGATAGATAGATAGATAGATAGATAGATAGATAGATAGATAGATAGATAGATAGATGGATAGATAGATAGATAGATAGATAGATAGATAGATAGAACTATAGATAAAACGATAGAAAGAACGTTAGAACTAATGATAGAACGAAAAATAGAAAGATAGAACAAACAATTGAATGATAGAACAATAGATAGGTAGAACGATATATAGATAGAACGATAGATAGATAGATAGATAGATAGATAGATAGACAGACAGACAGACAGACAGACAGACAGACAGACAGACAGACAGACAGATGGACAGACAGACAGACAGACAGACAGACAGATAGACAGACAGACAGACAGACAGACAGACAGACAGACAGACAGACAGACAGACAGACAGACAGACAGACAGACAGATAGATAGATAGATAGATATATAGATAGATAGATAGATAGATAGATAGATAGATAGATGGACAGACAGACAGACAGACAGACAGACAGACAGACAGACAGACAGACAGATAGATAGATAGATAGATAGATAGATAGATAGATAGATAGATAGATAGATAGATAGATAGATAGATAGATAAATAGATAGATAGATAGACGGATAGATAATAGAACAAACTGAAGATAGAATGATAAAAAGAATGTTAGAACTAATGATAGAACATAAAATAGAACAATAGAATGACAAAATGATCAATCAATAGATAGACAGATAGAATGTTAGAACTAATGAAAAATAGAATGATAGAGTTGAACGATTGAACGATATATAGATAGCAACATTAGCAAGAACTAAAGAACAATAGATAAAATGAAAAATAGAACGACAGATTAACAGAACGATAGAGCAATAGATAGATAGAATGACAGAATGATAGATAGTATAGTGTGACACACAAATGTTTGAAGCACACAGACTGACTGATTTGATTAAAGCAGCTCAGCAGGGAAACCAATCAGTCTGGCAGTGCAGTGTTGTCATTGAGGACGGAAGTGGACGTGTTTCTACACAAGTCCAGAAATACTGCAATTAGCAAAGCATAGAGAACAATTATAGCATAATAGATTCGATTACTGGTAATGGCTGCCACATCTCTGCATGGTAGCTAATAAAAATAGTGATGCAATATTACGCAGAATGAAACAATGAGGACTTGTATCAGGAGTACTATTACTGAGGCTCTCTACACAAAGTTAAACTAGTTTCCTGTCTTTGTCTAAAAGTTTATGCTTGAAATAATCAGAGTTGCACCATCTTGATACAATGAATACAATGAATTTTAATTAGTTATTGCCTGATTGAATACATCCATAAACTGAAAACCAGAGTTATATCATTTACCAAAGGTCAATATTAAAAGCATCCAAAATAAGTGTGAAAGAGTGTATTGTTTCAATATCAGCCGCATATCACAACTTCCGACCCGACAGCATATCAGATTCCAGACGTGATCGCAGCGCTCCATCGCTCACGTATGGATGTACACGAGCGGTTATGCCTTGATACAGCGTCAGCCATAAATCTCTCATTTAATTTTCCTCAGAGAGACAAAATCAGAAAAATGGTCAAAACACACATAGGTCAGTCGTGGAACAGATTATACCGAATACTAGAGCAAACAGCAAATTCATTGTAGAAACACTATTGACAGTGCAATTTAATCCAGGACTAAGATTAATCTGTGTCTGGGAAACCGGCCCTCAGAAGTTCATGCACTGATGTGGACGTGTAGAGCAGACCGGCTCTTTCCCGGTGGGGTTTCTAGACAAACAATTTCTTATGTCATGCTTCCGTGAACACACATCTAATATGTACTCTTGGCATACACTGCTGGCTGCAAACACATTGAAAGGCAACCAGTGTTGATTCCACTGAGACAGAGGCATTGGAGGGGGGTGGGGGGGTTGCGGGCAAAGTGAGCTGGGCCAAGTCCAAATTCAGGTGTAAGCACTTTTTTCAGGTAGTTTTCTGATTTTTTTTTTTTTTTTTCTTTTGCGGAGGTGATTTATTTTCAGTACAAAAAGAACTGAGGCTATGTATAGGACCGTTTTGAAGCTCACTCTTACATAAATGCCCTGTAGGGATAAAAGTCCTACACTAAACTGCAGTTTCTTGTGTTGCTGTGGACTGAAAGCTGATTCGTGTTATTTCCTAAGATGTCGTTTTATGGGGTCTGTCAAGTATAATCTAAGTTACATTTGTGGTGATCATTAATCATGTCTGTGAGAGTAAATCAGTGTTTTTTTTTTTTTTTAGTAGTGTTCAGTATGAACACTAACCCTAAATCTATACTGTAACAGACAGATTTACAGTTAATATATGACACAGGTGAAGGACACCAAGAGATTTGATTGGTGCTTAAAAATGAAAATTCTGAACTGTTATATAAAAGAGTTCTAACTATATTATATCAAACTATGAACTATTATATCAGACTGGGATATTCCACTGGATATGCTCTGGTGTAAAAAAAAGCACACTTATCATACCTTTATGAAAAAATATACTTTCAATATATATTGTAATGCAAATTGAATACAATGTTCTTATGCATGTTAATTCCAATTAAATGAAAAAGTATATATATATATATAATAGCTTAGGAGCATTCATATTGGTTCTAGATGTTACTACACTTCGAGTGGAGTTAAACTGTGGCAAATCCATTTGAATGAGTATGATTTAGAAAGGCACACACCTCTCAGAAAAGGTCTAACAGCTGAAAATGCATATCAGAGCAAAAACCAAGTCCTGAGGTCAAGATAACTGCTTGTAGAACTCAGTGACAGACTTGCGTTAAGGCAATGATCTAGGGAAGAGTTCAGAAAAAAAATCTGCTGCACTGAAGGTTCACAGAAGCATTATCCATAATGGAAGACGATTGGAACAACTAGGACTCTAGAAAAGAGTATGAATACTTTTGCATGGCACTGTATATTATATACATTTAGATTCATTTAAATTAGTTAAACTTTAGTGCTTTATTGGCCCCCTTAATTAGAATTTAAATAGATCTCTGTCATAATTATGATATTTTTATATTTCATACTTACTTATATTGCTTCTGCACAAAGTTTGCATCTGGATGTACTGACAAGCATTTATGGTAAGTTAAAATATACTTTAATGTTATTTCTAGTGAAACTAATATCTGTAACTACAGATTGATAATGAAGTTAATGACTACCATTAAAATAGATACAGTTAATTATAATCAAGTACTTCAGATGTTTACACATTCAAATAAGTGTACTTCTTTAAAGCATGGCATATGATTATTAAAAGTTTATAATGTACATATGACATTATTACCAAGCGTACTTTTATAAAAAGTCATGAAGGTGTACTTTCTTGAAGTACCGCTACAGTAGTGGCCTTTTATTTTCATTAATATTATAATCTACAAGTGTAATTTTGTTTAAGTATACTTTTATGATTTGAAGTACACTACAAATATACATCCAATACAATTATTATTATTATATTTGGCCTTAAATTCTTTCAAAATTATTGTTGTTCCAAGTCAATATGACTTACATTCTAGTGATGGGAGGGCTGAGTCATTTTACTGACTCTCAAGTTTGATATCATCAAAATGAACTAATCTTTATTCAAGTCATTTCATCCATTTAAGTGGCATTAAATAGTATATATTTTCAACAGATAAATTCTGCAAACACATCCATTTACACAATCTATATTAAATTCGGAATTAGGAGAATGTTCAGCCAAGGACTATTTATGAGGAACAATTGTCACTTTACCTCCCGAGTCTTTCATTCATTTGTCACAATCATTCATGATTGACCCATCACTATTCTGTGGAACACAAAAGGAGATGTTTAGCTGAATGTTCAGGCTGCTCTTTTCCATAAAATTGAAGCTTATGGCTGTCAAGCTCTGAAAAATATTGTAAAAGCACCATGAAAGTAACATTAATTATTACTTAAGTTTTCTATGAAATGCAAGTTTTCCTACTAAAAATAAAAAATAAAATATCTAATTAAAAAAAGGTAATTGTGACTTTATCTCACACTTCTGACTTTTTTCCCCTCATAATTGCATCTTGCAGTTTTACATAATTGAATCTTGCAATTTTAACTCCTTTTCTCGCAATTGCAATATGTAAAATTGCTAAATATTTATATACTCATACATTTTTATATTACAAGTTTATATCTCGCAAATGCTAGTCCATTTCTGAAGGGAAAAAAATATTATTTTCTTAGAATTTTGAGTTAATATCTCACAATTCTGGCTTTAATTCGCAATAAACTTCTGAGAAAAAAAGTCGCAATTTTGACTTTACAACATGCAGACATTATCTTACAATTCTGACTCTTTTTCTTACAATTGCAATTTTACATCTTGCAGTTCTGACTTCATTTCACAGAATTGTGTGATACAAACTAAATATAAACTCACAATTGCAAATAAAGTCAGAATTGTGAGATACAAAAGTCAGAATCGTAAAATATAAACTCATATATTGTATTAGAATTTAATATACTCATACATTTTTAAAGTAAAAGTTTATATCTCGCAATTCAGACCTTTTTTAAATCGAAATTGCGAGTTATAGTCTTTTTCTAAAGGGTAAAAAAAGACCATTTTCTTAGAATTTCCAGTTTTTATTCTGCAATTTTGATTTAATCTCACAATTCTGACTCTTTTTCTCGCAATTGCGATTTTACATCTTGCAGTTCTGATGTCTTTTCTCAGAATTGTGTGATATAAACTCACAATTGCAAATGATAAAGTCAGAACTGTAAGATATAAAAGTCAGAATTGTGAAATATAAACTCATATATTGTATTATCTTGCAATTCTGACTTTTTTTTTAACTCGCAATTGCTAATTATAAAGTCTATTTGTGATGGGTAAAAAATACTGTTTTCATAGAATTTCCATCCCACAATTCTGGTTTTATAACTTGCAATAAAATTGCAATTCTGAGAAAAAAGCTTGCAATTTTGACTTTATCTCACAATTCTGATTCTTTTTCTCGCAATTGCACTTTTACATCTTGCAATTCTGACTTTTCTCAGAATTGTGTGATGTAAACTCGCAATTGCAAATGATAAGGAATTGTGAGATATAGAAGTCAGATTTGTGAAATATAAACTCACATATTATATTATGTATATACATTTTATATTAAAAGTTTATAACTTTCAATTCTGACTTTTTTTTAACTTGCAATTGCTAATTATAAAGTACATGTTTTCGATGAGTAAACAATATTTTTTCTTACAATTTTTAGTTTAAATCTCACAATTCTGGCCTTATAACTCACAATAAACTAGCAATTCTGAGAAAAAAAGCTCACAATTTTGACTTTATAAAATGCAACTGCGACAATTTTGACTTTATAACTCACAAATTATGAGTTTATATCTCATAGAAAAGTCTGAATTGTGAGATACAAAGTCACAATTACCTTTTTTATTTTTATCTAGTGGCATGAACAAGCTTTCATAGTTTTCTGAAGTCATCTGCTTTGTGTAAAGAAATGACTGACATTTTAATCACTTACTGAAAATCTTCTCTAATGTCTTTTAAATCTCACATTTTTACATATTCAATGTAATATATATGGAACCACTGCCACTAAACCTAAAGAAAGAAAGTCATACAGGTGTGGAACAACATGAATGCCTAAATAGTGACAATTGCTATTTTTGTGCAAACTAGCCATTTAACATGGAATAGATGTGGTTCATCACTTGACACTTTATTATGTTGTGCCTGATTATTTATTTATTATTTTTATTTTCATATAGTTATTTTTTCCAGGGGTCAGCAATGACTAGCTCCATTCCTCCAATTAGCATGCCAGATGACAGCAAGGTGAAAAGGTGAGATCAGCTTTTCTAAAGTCGTTCTTAAAATTCAATGCTCTCCATTGCTCACAGGTCTCCGGAGAGCACGCAAATCTTAGCTCGCTGATCTGGAAGCGCAAACATTAAACACCGACAAAGACAAAAAAGGAAACTCATCAAGACGATGCTGAAATTGAAAGAGCAAGAGTTCAAGAAACTCATCAAGTTTTACTCAAACAAGGTCAATGTTGAGCTTCACTCCAAAAATGACACCAGCCTCTATTCTCATTTGGCTCGCGGGGCTGCGTGAACCGAGTGGACGGCGGCTTCAGGTGAGTCTCAAGGTCGCCTGTTTAATGGTCAAACCCCCCCTGAGTACAAGAAAATCTGTCTGCAAGTTCATTTCGCTGAACTTTAGAGTACTTTTTTGACCCACTTAAGCACATCTTTATATATTTTCATAATTACTTCTATAGAAATATGCTTAAAGTGTACTGCTGTATGCATTAACAAGTACTTAGCCTCATGAAAATACGTGCATCTATATACATTTCTGCAACACCTTAATTATGTACCTTACTACACAGTTTCAAAGTGTAATGTCTAAAGAGTGGCGCTAAAACATGACCATGTTCAATACATGACCATGGCACGTTTTTATTAAGTTGGTGCAGGCACATATTGCTTCATTTTTATTACACTGCTTGAGGTACATATGCGGCTGTTCAGAATTCAAATATCCAGGGAGTGTTGCTAAAGGTTAATGCTCTATTGTGTTGAAAATATCCTCTATACCAAACCCAACCCTCAAACCTAACCGATAGTGTAAACAAATGCAAAAGTGATATAAAAACGTATTTGTCAATGCAGTCGTGCTATTTTAACTTCCTTATGCATATTTGAGCTGATGAACATTTGTGGATAAAAAGTATATACAGTCAAGCCCAAAACTGGAACCCCTGGCAAATTCTGACTTAAAGTTACTTTTATTCAACCAGCAAGTTTCTTTCTTTTTTTTTTTTGACCGGAAATGACACAGGCTTCTCCCAAAAGATAAAAAGATGATGTACAAGAGGCATCATTGTGAATATATATATATATATATATATATTTCTCAGCTTTTATTTACATTTGAACAAAAAGTGGCATGTCCAAAATTATTCATACCCTTTGCAAACTGTCACAGTCTATGGAAAAATCCAAAGTTCTATACCATTCCAAATAGTCAAAGCTGTTCTAAAGCATCCTAATTACCCTGATTCATTGGGAACAGCTGTTTTAATCAACTCAACAGGTGAAAAACAGAAGCTCTCTGCTGTTGGTTTGTGGACAGTCATGGCAAAGTCAAAGGAGCTCACTGAGGACCTGCGGCTGCGCATTGTGGCTGCTCACAAGTCAGGAAAGGGCTATAAGACCATATCTAAATATTTTGAAGTTCCAGTGGCTACAGTGCAAAGTATTCTTATTAAATACAAGACATTCCGCACTGTGAAAAATCTCAGAGGACGTGGTCGGAAGCCAAAAGTGACACCTGAGATGGCCAGGAGGATAGTGAGAGAGGTAAAAAAGAATCCAAGGATCTAGTGTTGTCACGGTACCAAAATTTCAGTATTCAGTACCAATACCATTGAAAATCCACGGTTCTCGGTACCAATTTCGGTACCAATGCAAAACACAATAGCATATTAATTGAGCAACACACAATTTTTTATTAATAAAGTTGAACAAAAATAAAATGTACAAAAAAAAAAAAAAAAACAGTGCCATTCTTTATACTTACATAGAATTTTGTTAAAATTTTTTCCACAGGTTAAAAATATGTCAAGGATTGTAAACATTTTAGTAATTAAATAACATCTAAATAAATTACAGGAATAAAAAATGTAAACAAGTTTCACCCAAAAGTTTTTGTCATATTTCTGCTTCTGCTGAAAAACATCTGTACTGTTGTCTGTTTTGGAGTTCGCTGGGGTCTTTCATGATTTACCTCAATCTGCAGCTGTAAAAAGAAAATATAATATACTTAAGTAAAGCAGTGGGCTAAGTCTGACCAGATGCGACATTAGATCATTGACACCAGCAAAAATATATGAATTTTCAGTAAATAACAAACCTCAGCTGTTATAATAAATTTAGATAAGATTACATATATTAAGACAAGTGTCTATCACAGATGAAAACTGCAGTATTAAAAACACTTTACAATTTTCATTTATTAGATAACATTGCCTAACAATAAACAGTAGTTATATGGCAATTATTCTTCGTGAGGTTAGGCTAATTTCAACATTTACTAATGCATAAAATCATGTTAATCTGTTAAACATGAACAAACATGAATTAATGTTGTAAAAATATATTGTTCACTTACTCTAAGTTTATATTAGATGATGCATGAATTTGATCTTATTGTAAAGTATTACCAAACTAAACAGGGGATAAAACGTGTTTTATTTGATTGTACTTTTATTTAATCCAAACTGCATTCATATTTATTATTAAAAAGCTTTTTAAACCTGCTAGAGTTATCCAGCCAAGAATAAGTCTAGAACGTTTTCTGACAGACTGATATTAAGGACATAAACATTGTTAACGACACATTTGTTCTTTCTCTAACACATATATTTTGGATACACAAGTCATTTGTGTAAAAAATAGTAAATACATCATGTCCTTATTTTTTTACTCTAACAAATGTTATAGGAGCGTTGTTTCAGATTCATTAAGGCCAGCATATTAGCGTTAGCCGCGCTTATGCTAACGATTCACTACACAAACGGTGATGTTTATTTCAGTCTGACATTCAAATTAAAATATGCACTAATGTTCGTGACAGAAGCTCTAAATATGAAATTAAAATGAAACTTACCTTGCTTGAACTCTTTCATTTGATCGCGGAGTCGGTCTTTAAGGTGTTTTGTCCTTTCGAGAGAACCTAGACGACATCTTTGCAAATAGTTTTTTGATGATCTATGATGTTCGCTTTGTTCAGCCGCAAATCCAAAATATTTGGAGTAAGTCTGGCTCTTGTTTGTCAACAAGTGGATTCAGAGCCGCGGCATCAGCAGCACCACAGGTGCTTTAATGAAGAGAGCGCAACTGCGCAGTGCGTGTGTGCGCACCTTTTGTATAGCGTATCAAGAACCGGGTTGACCGGATAGTCGGTACCACCGGTACTTAAGAAAACCAGGTACCGTAACGTTTAAATTTTTTTAGTACCGACTTGGTACCGAAGTACCGGGACTTTTGACAACACTACAAGGATCACCACCAAGACCATCCTTATGAATCTGGACTCTGCTGGTGGCAACATCTCAAGGCAGACAGTCCAACAGACACTGGACACCGCTGGGTTTCACAGACGCAGACCAAGGAGGACACCACTTCTCCAGATAAGGCATACAAAAGCCCGGTTGGCCTTTGCAAATGCTCCTCTGGACAAAGAAGAGGACTTCTGGTCTTCTGTTTTATGGTCAGATGAAACAAAAATTGAATTGTTTGGCCACAATGATGTAGCCTTCATTTGGCGTAAAAAAGGAGAAACTTTCAACCCTAAGAACACCATCCCCACTGTCAAACATGATGGTGGGAACCTAATGTTTTGGCAAAAACATTAATGTTTTGCAGTGGCCAAGACAGAGTCCTGACTTAAATCCAATTGAGAATCTGTGGAGGGAGCTAAAGATCAGGGTGAGGACAAGGAGACCCTCCAACCTGAAAGAGTTGGAGCTCATCGCTAAAGATGAATGGGCAAAAATACCAGTGGAGACATGCAAAAAAGCTGGTCAGCAATTATAGGAAGCATTTGATTGCTGTAATAGCCAATAAAGGCTTTTCTATTGATTATTAAGAAGGGTATGAATAATTTTGGACATGCCACTTTTTGTTCAAATGTAAATAAAAGCTGAGAAATACTTTTTTCCACAATGACGACTCTTGCACATTGTCTTATTATCTTCTGGGAGAAGCCTCATTTCTGGTCCCAAACTAGTATGACTTTTATTCTTCAAGTTAAAATTAATCAATGAAGTACTTTACATGTGCTTTAGTATGTTAGTCAACACATCAAAATGTGTTAAGAAACACTCTCATTTAGCTCACGGGCGACAGTAACCAAGAGGACGCCAGCTTCAGGTGATTCTCAAGGTCGCCCGTTTAATGGTCAAACCCCACTGAGTACAAGAGGATCTGTCTGCAAGTGAGCCAACAAACACAGCATCAGAAAACAACCGTTATTATTTGGCCCTACACGAAGAGGGTTGGACCTGCTGACATTGGGCGGCCCATGGGCTCAGACGCATAGCAACCACTTAACTGGGCCCTGGGAATCCAAGGCAACTGCACGCCTCGCTAACACCCCTGTTGACAGGGCGATTCCCAATAACTCAATTTCCGGCCCAGTAATTTACTCTCGGTCCCTGGTGCCTCCTCTGCTCAAAACAGCCGATATATCGCCCAAACAAGGACTGACAACGTTTTGTTTACATAGGCCTCTTTACTTGCTGTTGTGAATATTTATGAACGTCCTGCGGGGTCAGTCGCGCTAAATTACCGTGGCTTTTATAAGCGCACAGAAGCGGGATCTCGAGTGGTTGTTTAGCTCTTATGTAGTCCATAGAGAGAGAGAGAGCTAAATTCAAGTGTTCACCGCCTCCAAACAAAAAGATTTGTCTTTTTAATGTTTCTCATGCGATCTTATGGGTTATTACGGATTTTTCTCCGCTCCGAGGCGGTTGTCTCAGATCTTCCCAGTTGCGGTCATCAATTACAATCTGGAGATAAATTACGGAGTGACGGAAAGGCTGGCCTTACGCCGCAATTTGAGATATAGGAATGAGGGCTGAGATTCAAGGTCAATAAAAAGCCCAGCGCTGTTACAATCCGAGCCGCTCACATAAGATGTATGTTGACAGCTAACAATTACAACCACCATGCTACCAATACAGTCAACTGTCAAGCCCTGTCAGTCAGTTTGTGACGGATACAAGCTTCAATTTTTTTTCGTATGCTCCGAATAAAATAAAGGCCAGTTAAGAAGTGGATTGTCACATTATTGTCTGAGCGCAAAATGATGAAGTACCATTCACATCACTGAGGCAATCTGTCTATTATATATTTATCTTTCTAAAATGGTGTCAAAAGCATAGCGTAGCAGTTAGCACACTGAGCTATGCTGCTTTCTCTCTCAAAAAAAAAAAAAGAAAAAAGAAAAAAATGTCCTGTTGAGTACAGCACCTGCTTAAAGCACTTAATCTTTATTATTTATTGAACTTTAAACTTATAAACAAACAAACGCAAATAAAGAGATAAAAGAATGAGGTTAATAGTAAGGTTAATTCAAGTTAATATTATTATTTGTAAGCATCTTTTGATATTAGCATATTGGATTCTGTTGTTTTGCCAAACAAGTTGTAAAATTTTAAAGTGGAAAAAAGCAACTAATAGCACAAAACATCACAGGCTTTGAAGGTTAATTAAATATTATTATTATTTTTAGCCACCTTTTGATAAAAGCATATTGGATTCTGTCTTTTTACCAAACAAGATGGAATATTTTAAATAAATAATTTAAAATTAATAAATAAATAATACTACAAAACATCAAAGAAATAATTAAATTCATTGCTTATCCATTGCTGATTTTGTTGTTGTTGTTTTTTTCACCAAAATTAAGTGACTTTCTGAATTATTTAGCCAACAAAAAATATATATATATATATATTTATTTCATTAGAGAAAGGAAAATAAATCAATAAACAAATTTAAAATACAAGTTACAGAAAGTAAATAAAACTTTGTAATGTAATAAAAATAAGTAATTTCGAAAATTGTTGTCCTGTTGAGTGCAGCAACTGCTCAAAGCACTTAAACTTAATTATTTAATGAACTTTAAACCTATAAACAAACAAACAAACAAACACACACAAATAAAGAGATAAAAGCATGTGTGTAATGAGGTTAATAGTAAAGTTAATTCAAGTTAATATTATTATTTTTAAGCATCTTTTGATATTAGCATATTGGATTCTGTCATTTTGCCAAACAAGTTGGAATATTTTAAAATGCAGAAAAGCAACTAATAGCACAAAACATCACAAGCTTTTGAAAGTTAAGTAAATTATTATAATTTTTTTTAACTACCGTTTGATATAAGCATATTGGATTCTGTCTTTTTACCAAACAAGATTGAATACTTGAATAAAAACAGATATAAAATAAATAAATAATACTACAAAACATCAAAGAATTAATCAAATGCATTGGTTATCCATTGCTGATGTTTGTTTTGTTGTTTTTTTCCACCAAAATTAAGTGACTTTCTGATTTTTTTAGCCAGGAAAGCATTTTATTTTTATTTAATTAGAGAAAGTAAATGTAAAAAAGGGGTACACAAACAAACAAACAAACAAACAAACAAACAAACAAACAAACAAACAAACAAACAAACAAACAAACAAACAAACAAACATAAATAAATAAATAAATAAAGTTTGTCAAAGTAATGTAATAAAAAAGGCCATTTTGAGCACCTGCTTAAAGCACTTAAACTTCATTATTTTATTAACTTTAAACATACAAACAAACAAACAAACAAACAAACAAACAAACAAACAAACAAACAAACAAACGCAAACAAAGAGATAAAAGCCTTTGTGTAATGAGGTAAATATTAAGGTTAATTTAAGTTAATATTATTATTTTTAACCATATTTTGATATTAGCATATTGGATTCTGTTATTTTGTCAAACAAGATTAAATATTTTAAAGTAAAAAAAACAACAACTAATACCACAAAACATCACAGGCTTTGAAAATGAAGTCCATATTATTACTTTTTAACCATCTTTTGATATAAGCATATTGGATTCTGTCTTTTTACTAAACAAGATGAAATATTTTAAAGTGAAATAAAAAGCTACTAATACCACAAAACGTCAAATAATTAATTAAATTCACTGCTTATCCATTGCTGATACTTGTTTTGATACTTTTGTTTTTTTCCCACCCAAATTAAGTGACTTTCTGAATTATTTAGCCAAGAAAGCATTTTATTTATTTGATTAGAGAAAGATAAATAAATAAATAAATAAATAAATAAATAAATAAATAAATAAATAAATAAAAGGTACAAAACGTAATGTAATAAAAGTAAGTCATTTTGGAAATTGCTGTCCTGTTGAGTGCAGCATCTGCTCAAAGCACTTAAACATTTTATTTTTATTGAATTAGTGAAAAGAAATATAAAAAAGGGGTACATAAATAAATAAATAAATAAATAAATAAAAGCTATGTCAAAGTAATGTAATAGAAATAAGTATTTTGGAAAATTGTTGTCCTGTTGAGTACAGCACCTGCTTAAACTTCATTATTTTATAAATGTTAAACTTACAAACAAACAAACAAACAAACAAACAAACAAACAAACAAACAAACAAACAAACAAACACACACAAATAAAGAGATTAAAGCCTTTGTGTAATGAGGTAAATATTAAGATTAATTTAAGTTAATATTGTTATTATTTTTTTTAAACATCTTTTGATATGAGCATACTGGATTTAGTAATTTTGCCAAACAAGATAGAATATTTTAAAGTGCAAAAAGGCAACAAATAGCACAAAACATCACAGGCTTTTAAAGAGAAGTAAATATTATTTAAAATAAATATTTTAAAGAAAAAAAAAACAATAATACTACAAAGCATCAAAAAAAAAAAAAAAAGCTAATCCATTGCTGATGTTTTTGTTGTTTTCCAGTGACTTTCTGAAATATTTATCCAATAAAGTTTTTTTTTTTTTTAATTTTGATTAGAGAAACAAATAAACAAATAATATGTATGCACATGAATAAATAATTTTGTTTTCCTGTTGGGTACGGCACCTGCTCAAAGCACTTAAACTTTATTAGTTTATGAATTTTAAACTTATATCTAATTAAAAATATTAAGGTTAATTTAAGTTGATATCATTATTAATATTTTTAACCATGAATATTTTAAAGAGAGAAAAAAAACTAATACCACAAAACATCACAGGCTTTGAAAATGAAGTTAATATTAATTTTTTAAACCATCTTTTGATAAAAGCATATTGGATTCTGTACTTTTACCAAACAAGATGAAATATTTTAAAGTGAAAAAGCAATTAATAACAAAACATCAAATAATTAAATTAAATTAATTGCTTGTTTTGTTGTTATTCCAGTGACTTTCTGAATTATTTAGCCAAGAAAGCATTTTTAACAAACAAACAAACAAACAAACAAACAAACAAACAAACAAACAAACAAAATAAAAGTTGGAAAAATTTTGAAAATTGTTTTCCTGTTGCTCAAAGCACCTAAACTTTATTATTTTATGAACTTTAAACTTATAAACTAATAAACAAACACAAATAAAGAGATACAAGTCTTTGTGTAATGAAGTAAATATTATGGTTAATGTAAGTTAATATTGTTATTATACATTTTAAGCATATTTTGATATACACACATTGGATTCTGTCTTTTTACCAAACAAGACTGAATATTTTTAAGTGAAATCAAAAGCTAATACCACAAAACATCAAAGAATTAATTAAATTCACTGATTATTCATTGCTGATGCTTGTTTTGTTGTTTTTACACCAAAATTAAATGTTTTTTTCTGAATTATTTAGCCAAGAAAGCATTGTATTTATTTAATTAGAGAAAACAAACAAACAAACAAACAAACAAACAAACAAACAAACAAACAAATAAACAAATAAATAAATAAATAAATAAATAAATAAATAAATGTAAAATATAAGGTTCAAAAAGTAATGTAATAAAAATAAGTCATTTTGGAAATTGTTGTCCTGTTGAGTGCAGCACCTGCTCAAAGCACTTAAACTTCATTATTTAATGAACTTTAAACCTATAAACAAACAAACAAATAAACACAAATAAAGAGATAAAAGCCTTTGTGTAATGAGGTTAATATTACGGTTAATTCAAGTTAATATTGTTATTTTTAACCATCTTTTGATATAAGCATATTGGATTTTGTCTTTTTACCAAACAAGATGGAATATTTTAAAGTAAAAAAAACAAAACAACTAATACCACAAAACATCAAAGAATTAATTAAATTCATTCCTTATCCATTGCTGATGTGTGTTTTGTTGTTTTCCCACAGAAATTAAATGACTTTCTGAATTATTTAGCCAAGAAAGTATTTCTTAAACAATTATTTGATTAGAGAAAGGAAATAAATAAATAAATAAATAAATAAATAAATAAATAAATAAATAAATAAATAAATAAATAAATAAATAAATAAACAAATAAATAAATGAATAAATAAACAAATAACTTTAAACTGTTAAACAAACAAACAAACAAACACAAATTTAAATTAAATTACAGGTAAATTAGGTAAAAAAAGGTTAATTTAATTTAATATTATTATTATATTGCATTATATATTATAATGCATTTTTAATATTATAAACCTTTTATCAAGAATTTTAGTCTTTTTAATGAGACCTTTTCTGTCCATTTTAACTCATGAATGTATGCAAACTTAAAACAACAATAATAATAATAATAATACTGAAACCAAATTTAACTGTATTTTATTTTATGCTATTCAATTTTCTCTTACTTTACTTTACTTTACTTTACTTTACTTTACTTTATTTTATTATTTTTTTATTTTTATTTTACAAATATCATTAATTTTTATGAATTTCAGAATTTCATTATATCAAGAATTTCAGCCTTTTTAATGAGACAGTATGTATGGATGTATGTAAGCATGTTACATTTTATTTTATTTTTTTTACATTTTTCTCTAATCAAATAATAATAATAACAACTACAATGAAAAGCTTTCTTGGCTAAATAATTCAGAAAGTCATTTAATTTTGGTGAAAACCAACAAAACAAATATCAGCAATGGATAAGCAATTTTTGATCAAAGGTTTATAATATTAAAAGTACTTTATAATATTTAAATGTCCAAAATGTTTAAAATGTAAAACTTCATGATGTTTAAAAAAATAATAATAAAATAAATAAAATAAAATAAAATAAATAACATTTATTTTTAGAAAATTTTAACTTTTAAACAAACAAATACAAAGAGATAAAAGCCTTTAATGAAGTTAATAAAGTTAATTCAAGTTAATATTATTATTTTTAACCATCTTTTGATAAAAGCATATTGGATTCTGTCATTTTTCCAAACAAGTTAGAATATTTTAAAAGTGGAAAAAAAAAAAGCACAGGCTTCGAAAGTGAAATAAATACCATTTTTGAATCCATCTTTTGATATAAGAATAACATGATGGAATATTTTAAAGTGAAAAACTAATACCACAAAACATCAAAGAACTAATTAAATTCATGTTAATCAACTGCTGATATTTGTTTTGTTGTTTTTCCATCAAAATTAATTGACTTAAGTGAATTATTCAGCCAAGAAAACATTTTTTTTTTAATTATAAAAAAGAGGAACAAATTAATGAATGAATAAATGAATAATTGGAATATTTCTAAATAAATAATATTTTTTATGAAAAACATTAAACTCGTGTACTTATGTGTACAATGAAAATAAACAAAATTGACATATATGGTATATTATGAAATATCTTTTTCACTAAGATATACACTCTTAAAAATAAAGGTGCTTCAAAAGGTTCTTCACAGCGATGCCATAGAACCATTTTTGGTTCCACAAAGAACCATTCAGTCAAAGGTTCTTCAAAGAACCATCTCTTTCTTACCTTTTTATTATCTGAAGAACCTTCTTTTGTGAAACAGATGTTAAAGGTTCTTTATGGAACCATTTAGACAAAAAAGGTTCTTCTATGGCATCGTGAAGCACCTTTATTTTTAAGAGTGTACATCTAAATATGGATGGGAAGAAAAGACTATCACAATTTTCGCTTTAATAACGACTTCCATTTCCATCTTTAAAAACTGATAGAAACATAAAAAAGTAAATACAAATCTGCATAACTGGAATGACCCAGCTGCCAATGGCCAACGGTGTGTTTTTTCCCTTCAAGTGCATCTTGAAATCTCGAGTGTTTGCATATGCACCGAAAATCAAAAGCGCTATCGCAGTGTGCCTTCACCTTCCCATCATCCCTTAACCAGGAAGCTGTCGCACTTGTCACCAGACGAGTCTTTCACAAACCCTCCTTGACTGTGCGAATGCCCTGAAGGAGAAATGGGCTCACCAAACCCTCTCTGAATGAGAAGAGGCTGTTTTTAATGGCTCAGAGCGCTTAGCATGGCAGCAGATGGGAGTCCAGTTGGCACGGCTCTCATTATTGGAGCTCGAAGCCATCCTCCGTCCCACCGCCACCTGTCCGGTAGGTCTAATGCCACCCCAGCACCTGGCCAAACCATTACATGTTATGATCAGGGTTCAAGATGGGCGGCATCGCAACTTCTTGCTTCATTTGTCTGATCACTGGAGAGAGGAAAGCACTAATGGCGGCATATGCAGTCACCTTACTGAAGAGTGATGCTTCTCAGCCTCGAGACTTCTTAGCGAGTCTTCGCCAAAATTAGTCTTTGTTGCATCATTTTCCATCTATTCCGGCTTATAATATCAGGCGCGGATCCTCAAAGACCCAAATACGTCTAACGCACAGATGGGGATAAAAATGGACAGCCCGAACGGCGATATTTCTCTAAACATCAGACCGAGCGCATAAATCATGTCTAACGGTGATTTTATGTCCTGTGACTGGACATCATATCGTCAGCCGCTGGAGTTTGATCATTCGTCAGAGCTCGCTGGGTTTAGTAACAGCTGATTCCAGCGGTTTCTTCCAAACTCCCAGACTCTCAAATGAGGCACTTTTAAAGAGCTGACAATGCCCGTCCAGCATCCAGCGTAATTACCTCCTCATTTAGATCGCTAAACAGTCCTGGGAAACAGTCAGTCTTTCTCTCTGTCACTTAAATATACTTCACTTCTTGTTTACTTTTAGGTTTTTAAGGCTGTGGCTCACAGGGAGCCGTGTTGAAATGCTTTGAATAAAGGTGGCATCACATCTATTTTTAATGGTGCTGTCCTTGTTTGTGAAAGGGTCAGTAATGGGCTAATTTGTTTAAAAATGCATAAATGATTAAATCAGTGTAGACAATGACTTCAGATTAATATAAAACGAAATAGCTGGATAATTTTGTTTATGGGGCATGAAGAACGAAACTGTATAACTGTGTAAATAAGTGTCATGAAATAATAACGAAGACACAAAGTATCATTAAAAAGGCTGAAATTCTTGATATAATGAAATTCTGAAATTCTTAAAAATCATGATATTTGTAAAAAATAAATAAAATAATAATACAAATATTTCTAATATAGACAGAAAAGGTCTCATTAAAAAGTCTAAAATTCTTAAAAGGTATTAAAATTGCTTTATAATATTTAAAAATAGTGGCATGTCCTATATGATTCAAAAATGCATGGTATTTTAAATGAAATGAAATGAAATTAAATTAAATGAAAATTATGTTTAAAAGTTGGGGGTCTGTATTTTTTATTTATTTTTATTTTTTGTTAAGTTTGCTTTCAAATAAAATAATGTAAAATAAAATAAATTTTATAATATAATATTTGAAGTACTGACATGTCCAATGTGTGATTTATAAATTCATGTTTGTTTTTTGTTTTTTATTAAAGAAAACAAGTACATAGAATTATTATAATAAAAAATAAATGAAATGAAATGAATTATTAAAATTGCTTTAAATTATTTAAAAATACTGACATGTCCTATGTGTGATTTTAAAATTCATGATATTTGTAAATAAAATACAACAACATAAAAATTATGTTTTATAGTCAGTATTTTTTTTTTTTTTTTTTTTTAAAGATGAGTAAATAAAATAAAATAAAATAAAATAAAATAAAATAAAATAAAATAAAATAAAATAAAATAAAATAAAATAAAATAAAATAAAGTAAAGTAAAATAAAATAAAATAAAAAGCTGTTTAAAAAGTTTGGGGTCAGTAAGATTTTTATTTTTTTATTTTATTTTATTTATTTATTTTTTAAGTTTGCACACATTCATGAGATTATAATGAAGACAAAAAAGTCTCATTAAAAAGGCTGAAAGCCTTAAATGCTGAAATTCTTGATAAAAGGTTTATAAAATTAAAAATATTTTGTAATATTTAAAAAAAATACTGACATGTCTATTTATGATTTAAAAATTCATGATATTTTAAAATAAAATACAATAAAATAAAGAAAGAAATTATATTGAAAATATAATGATATTTGTAAATCATTATGGAATATAGAATATTTTGATATTTCTGATAGCCACTTTGTGTTTCCCCCCTGCTTTTAAGTACATCTTTAGTTTGCGTATGCACTGAAAATCAAAAGCGAAAATCAAAATACTTCTAAAATATTAATAATATTTAAAAATATTCATGTCCGAAGCATGACTTAAAATAAAAATAAAATATAATATACAATAAAATAAAATAAAAACAAATACATTTTAATCATTTTATTTATTTATTTATTTGATATTTTTGTTATTATTTCTGCCTGGTTTTTTTTTTCTTTTTTCTTTTTCTTTTCTTTTTATTATTCCTGTGTTTCAATTTCCAGTCTTAAGTGCACATAATCCTTCAGAAATCATTCAGATGATTTCTTCTTATTATTAATAAGAATGGCTTATCATTAATGTTGAAAATAGTAGTGCTGCTTATTATCTTTGTGGAAACAGTGATCCATTTTTTCCAGGATTATTTAATGAAAAGAAAGTTCAGAAAAACACCATTTATTTTGAAACAGAAATCTTTTGTAAATAAAATAAAATACATGGATTTTTTTGATGTATATTCATAGTTTCTCCATCCTTGCCACTGTATTTTAATTCAACTAAGAAAGCATAGTTTTGAGTATATACAGCAGAATACTAACTGTCATCAACAGAAATGTTGATCGGCCCCTTTGAGCTCATATTTGCTGAGTACCTCATAACCAGAATTGTGTTTGTGAGTTAAAGAAAATCAGAGGCGAATATTATTTTTCCCTGGGTGTCTCCAGGGATTAGCCACTATATACAAGATGCATTCTTTGTAGTTGAGGACACAATGAAAATAATACATTGGGCATTTATCCAATAAACAAGAACAACACCAAACAAATTGAGATGAATGATGCAATTTCTTTCTCAGTCCCTTTAGGCTTGAAAGTTCCTTTACTTAATTAGATGTTTAACATATGCCACTTGCAAATATACCCAGGACGCACAATGTATTTACGCGTATAACACGCACCGTATTTAGATCGGTTCGAGTAAATAAGTACAGCCAGAAGCTTCTACAAGCTGAAACTATATCTTGTAAAATGCAAACCCTAACATTCAGGTTATTACAGAAGGGCCGCGTGATGCAACGACTGCGACAGTGGTGCAAACCGTCTTCATCCATCATAGGTAATCTACCGCTTTTCGCCCAGATTTCGGGTGATATCCGGCGCCGAGAACAAACAGCCCATCTGTCACAGAGACTCTGCCTCAGCAAACCACCTCTCTCGACCTCACAGAAGACTCTGAGTGGCCGCAAGACTACCAAAATATCACTACAATATCAACATCAGTCCACAGTCATATAGTGCAGGAAATGAAGGACCGGAGTGCTGTCAGACGGGAACACATATATTAGGAGCTGCCAACACTCAGATGACCTGAAATACTTGGAGCATCTGCCACTAAAAAAAAAAAAAAAAGCACTTACAAATTAAAAAAATAACTGGGCTGGGCTGATAGTTTGATGCTATGGTTTGCAGTCTTTTTTTTTTTCAGATTCTGATACGTTATTAAAAAAACATATTAAAAATTTAATCAGTATAATTAATAGCTGTGATGCACTTGCTCATGATATTTAAAAGCTGATAGCTCACAGGAATCCGAGTTTGAATTCTCAATTAGATTGATATTTTTATCGGCACAAGGAAGTTAAACTGTGATCTAACTTTAATGAGATTATAATAAAGAAACGAAATCTCTTTAATAAGGCTGACATTCTTGGGGGAATACTTTATAAAATATTTAAAATAGTGATAGGCCTACATGGTATTTATTCCATTTAGAATAATAGTAAATACACGAATACACTTAAAAATTTACAGATAATGTACTCACCCCCTTGTCATCCAGGATGTTCATGTCTTTCTTTCTTCAGTCCTAAGGAGAACATTTTAGGATTTCTCTCCATATAATAGACTTCTGTGGTGCCCCCGAGTTTGAACTTCCAAGATGCAGCTTCAAATGGCTCTAAACAATCATAGCCGAGGACAGAAGGGTCTTATCTAGCAAAACGATTGGTTATTTTCTAAAAAAAATTACAATTTATATACTTTTTAACCTCAAATGCTCGTCTTGTCTAGCTCTGTGCACTGTAAAAAGTTTTAACCAGTTTCAACTTAAAAACTTAAGTCTAGCAGCTGCCTTAAGATTTTAAGTTAAATCAACTTAAGCCATTTAAATTTACAAGTTGTATCAACTCATTTTTATTGTAATAATTTAAAATGACTTGTAGTTTTAAGCTGATTTAACTTCAGGCAGCTGCTGAACTTAGGTTTTTAAGTTGAATCTGGTGTAAACTTTTTACAGTGTGTGTATATATAATTATATATTAGTGTAAACGTTTCTAGAAAATAACCGATCGTTTCACTAGATAAGACCCTTCTTCCTCGGCTGGGATCATTTAGAGGCCTTTGAAGCTGTATTTAAACTGCATTCTGTAAGCTCAAACTCGGGGGCACCATAGAAGTCCATTATATGGAGAGAAATCCTGAAATGTTTTCCTCAAAAAACATAATTTCTTTACGACTGAAGAAAGAAAGACATGAACATCTTGGATGACAACGGGCTGAGTACATTATCTGTACATTTTTGTTTTGAAAGTGAACTACTCCTTTAAAATAAGTGAAAAAGCTGTGAACATTTTTTTAACATTTTTAAAGTAAGTCTCAACAAGGCTACATTTATCATAATTAGAATAAGCCTCCACTGTGATGAAAAGGATTTCAATTCTTTAAATAAAAGTCACTTAAAGGTGTCATAGAATGGACAACTGTATTTACCTTGGCATAGTTCAATAATAACAGTTGTGTACATGGACATGACATACCGTGAGTCTCAAACACCATAGTTTCGTCCTTCTTATATAAATCTGGTGTTTGCAAATGACCACTGAAAAATAGGCTAATCCTAACATAAAACAGACTATGACGTTATAGTCACAGTTATTAATAGTCACGCCCCCAACATTTGCATAGCCCAATCATCAGAAATTCTGCGGGTCGGCTATTGTGAAAAAACAAAGCGAGTACAATAGCGAAAATGGCAAGTCACGGAAATAAATGTTATGTTCCAGGTTGTGCAGGGGGTGTTAAGTGCAGAGAAGGGTTGGCGTCTGTACTCAGAAAGGCAAGGAAAACAAATAACGCTTCTTAATAGCAAATAACTTCTTGCTAGCGGTAGTCTGTTACATTGCAGTACATAAGATTTCACTTACCACATAAACAGAGTAAGGAGAGATGACTGCGCAGACGATGGCGAATGAATTACAGATCCTGAGCATCACTAACAAGCATCTAAACTTGTAAAATATGTGGTAAGTACTGCCGCCGTAGTATAACGTTACACAGAGCTCTGCAATTGCAAATAAAAGGGAAAGTAAAATGATCGTGCATTCAAAATGGCAGTTTCAATGACCCGCATATTAATAGCGGCTCGGGCTCTGTGATTAAATATATATTTTCCTCCATGTGTGAGCTACTGAATGAGCCGCTCTGCGAAACAGCCAATCAAAGCAGAGCTCATCATTATTATTCATGAACCTTCCAAATAAGGTAATAACAGACCATTTTATTCTAGGGACAACTCCTAGGGTTGTAAATAAACCTGTAAAACCGTTTCTGGAGAATTTTTGCCCTTTCCTATGTCATACATACCTTCTCTGTAGATACCAGAGAACAATTTAAAATATTGAATCAATGCATTCTATAGCACCTTTAATATATTATTTTGACTGATGGGTGGCACCTCTATATGGGGATGGGATGATAACGCAGAAGGGCACTTTAAGGAAACGTTTGTTTGGTCCCCTACACCCTTCAACACTTCGAAGCTCTCACTCCGGTGGGTAAACCCTTTGAAGGGATTAGGGCATAGGGATGAGCTCTTCCAAATGGAACGCAGGGTGAATCTTGTACCTCGGATCCAAACAAGCCGTTTTTGGAGCTTGATTAAATAAATGCTTTGTTTATAATGAGGAGGACGTTTTAAGATATGCAACTTGCAGGATGTTTTAATGGTACAAAGACCTCTTATATGCCAAAAGATCAAGGCAAAATTGATTTCTCATGTCATGACCACTTTAACAGCTGAACTCTGTTTTTAAAAGATACAGTCTAACAAATATTTCAGTATATTCCACCAGACAAAATAATCACTTAATGTACACAATTTATTCTGTTTGAATTGTTAATACGTCTAAGGTTTTTGACCCTAATGCATTAGTGACTGAGTGTTTTGTTTGTTTGTTTTGTCCATCAAGTTCTTTTTTTTAACTGAATTGTCCATACCCTCATATAAGATTTGGTCTGTCCGCCTCAAACCAAATAATTTCTGTTAAGAAGTGAACTCAATTCACTCATGGCTATTTGGTTGCTCTCAATAGCAAAAAAGGGCATGGCTAATGTACTGCCACTAGAAGGAAAATGCATCTGTACTACCTTTACTTGAGGTTTTAAATTCATTTGAGTCTGAAGGATTTCCGAGAATGAGGGTTTAGATTGACAGAGACAAACAGGACGCCATTAAGGCTGCATTTACACAGCAAAGCCTAATGCACAAATCTGATATTTTGAATCATATCAAATTGGTTGTTCTGACATATCCGATTATGTTTATGTTATTTTCATTCCAGTTTGTACTATTTCCATAATTTCCTCTCCTACCTGTCATGTAACAATCATAAAAGTAAAATAAATAAATCCCAATAAATAAGAAGTGTGTCTTTCCATACCTATAGTAACAACAAAGTGAGTTAGCAATAATACCTGCAATACTCTCCTTGCCTGTCATTGGTTGAACATACAGATAGTCCTGCCCAGAGTGTGATTTTTGAAAAAAAAAACATGAGGAGGGGATGCTTTTGAAACTTTTTACGCTCTCCATAGGCGGAGATTGACCAAACTCCAGTAAAGCTATGGCCTAAGTAACCTAATGTTAGTGTAATCTGTTAACAATGCACATTATATACCCGTCTTGTTAGGCAAGTACCAGATAATGAGTGTCAAGTCATGTAATGTTTTTAACACGATGGAAACTTTGTCTAACGTGATTGCAATTTCATAAAAACATTGCAAGTTAGGCCTATTACTTGTAAAGATTTTCTTTCAAACAACAAATAATTTATATAGAGAAAGCGAGCAAAGATCACATCAACTGAGCTCTTTGAACCTCAGAATCAGTAAACCACTGTGTCGCAAAATGATTCACAGTGCTCCAATCGAATCGCGAATAATTTTTTAATTCAGAACGGGATTTTAAGGCGCATATGGCGAATCAATTGATTCAGAACGGGATTTTAAAGCTGCATCGCGAAACATTCGATTCAAAACGGGAATTCAAAGTGTGTATGGATAATCTTTTGTTCAAGTTCAAGTTAAATTTTATTTGTATAACACATTTACAACAGCCTTCAGGCTGACCAAAGTGCTTCACAGATAAGCAAGATCATAAAACATACCCACAAAAACAAACCCACACAAAAGTAAAAACAACCCGTTTAAAACAACTGTATAACAGAATCAATACACTAAAGAGAGAATTTAATTTAAAACGGGAATTCAAATCGCGTATGGCGAATCATTTGATTCAGAACATGATTTTAAAGCACGTATGGCGAATCATTTGATTCAAAACGGGACTTTAAAGCGCATATCGCAAATCATTTGATTCAGAAAGGACTTTAAATCGCGTATGGCAAATCATTTGATTCAGAACATGATTTTAAAGCACGTATGGCAAATCATTTGATTCAGAACATGATTTTAAAGCACGTATGGCAAATCATTTGATTCAAAATGGGACTTTAAAGCGCGTATCGCAAATCATTTGATTCAGAACGGGATTTTAAAGTGCCTATCGCAAATCATTTGATTCAAAACGGGACTTCAAAACGCGTATCGCGAAGCATTTGATTCAGAACGGGATTTCAAAGCGCGTATGGCAAACCATTTGGTTCAGAACGGGATTTTAAAGCGCGTATCGCGAATCATTTGATTCAAAGCGGAAATTCAAAGCGTGTATGGCGAACCATTTGATTTAGAACGGTATTTTAAAGCGCGTATCGTGAATCATTTGATTCAAAACGGGACTTCAAAGTGCGTATGGCGAATCATTTGATTCAGAACATAATTTTAAAGCATGTATGGCGAATAATTTGATTCAAAACAGGACTTTAAAGCGCGTATCACAAATCATTTGATTCAGAACGGGACTTCAAAGCGCGTATGGCGAATCATTTGATTCAGAACGGGACTTTAAAGCATGAATCGCAAATCATTTGATTCATAACGTGAATTCAAAGCGCGCATGGCAAATCATTTGATTCAGAATGGGATTTTAAAGCGCGTATGGCAAATCATTTGACTCTGAACGGGATTTTAAAGCACGTATCGTAAATCATTTGATTCAAAACCGGAATTCAAAGCATGTATGGCGAATCATTTGATTCAGAATGGTATTTTAAAGCACGTATCGCGAATCATTGGTTTCATACGGGAATTCAAAGCGTGTATGGCAAATCATTTGATTCAGAACGGGGTTTTAAAAAGTGTATCGCGAATCATTCGATTCAAAACGGGACTTTAAAGCGCGTATCCTGAATCATTTTATTCAAAACGGGAATTCAAAGCGCATATGGTGAATCATTTGATTTAAAACAGGAATTCAAAGCAAGTATGGCGAATCATTTGATTCGGAACGGGATTTTAAAGCGCGTATTGCGAATCATTTGATACAGAACGGTACTAGGAGCTGTTTGCCCCGCCGGGGATAAAAAATAATTCAGCAGAGGCAGGGATGCATATATTCCTCAAATGCACGGTTATAACTTAATGGCTACTGAATCAATGTAGATTATGATTGTTTGGGCCCTTGCTGGGAGGAAAATGCTGCGATTGAACCTCTAAACTATAAGTGAATACTGATGTAATGCGTTTGACCACCGAACAGCACATTCAAACGGCTGTAATCTGTCATCTAGCTTGGGAAGTGAAGTTCTTCATATATTGCAGCAATTCTATTCCTGTCCTCCTGTATTCATGTATTTACCACCTACATCTATCAGTATTACCAGGTTGAGACTTCCAGTGAGCGACTGTGCGAGAGAGAAAGAGAAAGAGAGAGAGAGCGAGTGGGAGCCTGGGACTTGTCTGCATTTGTTTATGATCAATCAAACTAATAGGTCTCCTTGGGCATGTTGTTTACAATGGACTTATTTCCCCCAGTTCGATCATGTATTCACTGCTTTTCTCTCCCCTGTCAAGACGAAATATGACTCTTACTGCACTTGATTCCACCAGTGAACTCACATCAGCATCTATGGCTTGTTGCTGGCATTTCAACCCTGGCATTTTTGTCTTTTTTTCTTCTCTCTAAACCAGTGTCTTTTTCACTCGTGTCGGCGCACGCTCCAAAACATGTAATTTCTAGCTGTCCGAAGTGATGGCCGTGGCAGCCTGCCCACCCCTCAAGACTAACAATCATCAGATTTGCTCATGATCCATGCAGAAGGAAAAACAGCTGCCTGCGTTTGATGGGTGCTGTCAGATCTTCTGTCCTCTCGCTACGGCCTTGCACGTTCGGTTCTTCCATTCATTTATTCACATCTACTATTAATATTATAGCTAGAGTTAAAGCCATGTGATAGTTTAAATCTACCCAGAAAGCTACTATGATACGGTTGATTAAAAAAAAAGTTAATGAATAAAGATACGAAAAATGTAAACAGAAAAATATTGTGAAATATTATTACAAATTAAAATAAGTTTTTTTCTATTTTAATATACTATTAAATATAATTTGTTTCTTTCATGCAAAGCTGAAATTTCATAAGCCATTACTCCAGTCTTCAGTGTTTCATGGTCCTTCAGAAATCATTTTAATATGCTGATTTATTAACAAGGTTGAAAACAGTTGTGCTGCTTAATATTTTTTTGGAACCTGTGATACTTTTTTCATGATTCTTTCATGAATAAATTGGTAAAAAGGACAGCATTTTTTCAAAATAGCAATCTTTTTTTTTTTTTTTTTTAATGTAAGTCTTTTCTATCACTTTTGGTCAATTTAACACATCCTTGCTGAATAAAAGTATAAATATTTTATATTTTTAAAATATTTTTGAATAAATGCTGTTTTTTATTTATCAAGGTATCATGAAAAAAATATCACAGGTTTCAAAAAATATTATGCAGCAAAAACTGTTTTCAACATTGATAATAAATCATTAGAATGTTATAATGTTATAATGTTATAAAATATTAGAATGATTTCTGAAGGACGCTAAAGACTGGAGTAGTGTCTGGTGAAAATTCAGCTTTGACAACATGAATAAATTTTTTTTTTTTTTACAAGATATTAAAACAGAACACTGCTATTTTTAATTGTAATAATATTTCACAAATATTTCACAATTTTTCTGTATCTTTATCAAATAAATACAGCCTTAATAATCATTAAAGACTTCTTCTTCATAAAAAAAAAACAATCTCACTGATCCTGAACTTTTGAACAGCAATTTAAATTGTAATTAATAATAATAATAATAATAATAATAATAATAATAATAATAATAATAATAATAATAATAATAATAATAATAATTTTTAGGACCAAAAATGATGTGCATTATGACAATTGAGCACATTTGATAAAAAAAAAAAAAAAAATCTAAATGAATGAAGGAACAAACAAACAAACAAATTAAATCTCATTCTTAATTAGTAAAATAAAGTTATGCAAATCCATCTCCTATTAACATTACAGCTTAGAGTTAAAGCCAAGCAATATACCCAAAAATCTACTTTAATACTGTTGATAAAAAAAGTAATTTTGATAGAAAATGGAATATTTACATTTGTTCATCAAACATTTAAAAAAAAAAAAAAAATCATAATGGAATAATATTCAAAAGAAGTGCATAATATATAAAACCAAACAAAGTTAATTATGTACTAAAATGTACATTTTAGTGAAGGCTTTATGTAAACAGACACAAAGAAAACAAAAATTGGCATTATTTATTCATTCATTCATTCTGGTGTCATTTTTGCTTAATATTTTTTGGCAACACATTTTTAAGCTCTTTATCAGTACGTATTAATGCCTTATTCTGCATGACCGTATTTTAGATTAATTCTTCCCCATACCTAAACTTAACTACCTTACCAACTAGTAGGAGTTTATTGATTCATAGCTCATAGTTAATTAATAGTGAGGATTTGATCTTAAAGGGGTCATTGGATGTCTATTTTCCACAAGTTCATATGATTCCTTAGGGTCTTAATGAAAAGTCTATAATATACTTTGGTTAAAAATTCTCAATAGTAGTGTATAAAAAAAAACACACCCTTTTACCTTGTCAAAATCAGCTCTGAAAAAAATCAACTCATTTTATTGCAGGGTCCCTTTAAATGCAAATAAGCTCTGCTCGCCCCGCCCCTCTCTGATGTGGGAGTGTGAGCCGTAATGTTTACTTTAACCACATTTAGCCGCGTTTAGCGGCAAAACTTGCCAACAAGCACATTCTTAAGAAAGGCTGTTTGCAAAGATGCATAAAAAACCCTTATACTCACTTCTGCCGTGGGTGAAGCTACATTAGGAACAATTCGCACGAACATAGACACATATGTAGATCGGGATCGGTGCTTTCCTTTTAAAAAATGAAAGTAACGTTATCCTCTGCATCTTTAGTGGCTCAGATGTTGGGAGTAAATGACTACTGCTATGTTCATTATTACATCCAACAACAAAACACCTCAATCGCTCAATTAGAGTCTTCCTCTGCACCTGAGTCACACAATGGCGATCGGGTCTAAGGTAAGGCGCTCATCAACTATTGTGGGGGCTTCTTGTCTGTCATTATGACAAGAAGCTGAGAATGACCTGATTTTAAAAAGGGGATATTACTTTTAAAGATTAAAAAAAAATACCACTGGGTGGATTTTTCTCATTGTAGGGTGGTTGTGTACACAAACTGCCAACACACATTAATGTTCAAACAACATGTAAAAGTGAGTTTTGCATCCAATGACCCCTTGATTATTACACTGGTTATTATATGATTGTTATCATACAATTTTGGGGTTAATGTAACCTGGACATTATTAGTAAGATTTGCTCTATAGTTGTCAGGATTTGAGTCTGTTTCTGTTCCGTTTTCCTAGTGTTTCCCCCCCCATGTTTCCTATTCATATGGTTTAGTCCTTGTCTCCCCCTTCTGGTTTTGTCTGTATTGGTTTAGTCATGCCCGTATTTGTATTTCCCCCTCGTCATCCTGTTATTTCGTTTATAGCCACGCCCCATTTGTAGAGTTTAAAGAGTCTGTGTCTGCTCACTCCCTTGGTCCGTCGATGTATATGTTACTTCTGTTTGGTTCAGCTCCATGTTCTTTGTTATTTTCTTTAATAAATAGCAGTATTAATTCACTCCGGTTCCAACCTGTTCATCTCCACTCATCAACCAGCTATAATTTGTGACAATAGTATAGTAACTACTACGATTACAAGCTATTATTAACTTAACAGGGAGCATAACAGTTATAAACCCAGAGTGCTGTGGGGAGCAGCAGAGCAAAGAGAGAGAGAGAGAAAGAGATGAAAATGGAGAGCGAGAGATGCCGGGGAGTCCAAAAATGTCTCACCTTCAGCCCTCTATCAGACAGCAGGGAAGATGGACAGTACGTCGACTCTCTCTCCTAGGAGATTGATTGTCTGGAGTTGGCTGTCGGGAGAGATTAAGCTTTGTGGCTTCCCCAAACCACGTCTGAAATGATCTTTGTAAAGCATCAGCCTGCTGAAAACCTTCCTATCCGGCCCAAAACAAACTCTTACCGCTACAGAAAGGGCCTGCAGTAATGCCTAGTGAACAGTGAAATCTTTAAGAGGAGCGATAACACGAATACAGTTGGGTCCAAACATCAGAGACCACTGTCGAATGTGCTTAATTTCTGCATTTTTCCCCCCTGACAAAATCCTTTTCATTACAAATTATGTTTTAAATTCCAGCTATGGTCTTCAGTAACGGCCTGTGCTATAAAGAGATACAATATAAAAAACGTTAGCATCTGTCTAGCCACGTAGAGCGGCGGTGACAGGTCACAGCGAGACAAAAGCACTTAACTCTGACATTTTGCAAGGCTGTAACTTCAGTTATGATAGAATGAGAGAAGGATGGAGGTCTGTGTTTATCTGACTCCTCAGGTCAGGCTACTTAAAGGCAGAAATTCCTCCAGGCAAGACCTGCCGCTTCTTGCCTTAACATACACAAGGACGGTTAGTCTGAGAATTAAAGGACTTTTTCTCCACAATTCACCTCCCCGCTCAGCGCTGCTGCACACCAGTGCTCTATCACATAACAACCTGGCGTTTTCATAGCCTGCTCAACCTTGTGGAAGCATCTTGAGAGATGAGCTCCGTTCCAAAACATAGTCAGCTGCCTCACGGCGAACCGCATACACAGACTGCATTCTAACCCTCATACGTGAATCATTTGGAACGTTCTATATATAGACAGAAATATCACAGGAGAGAACGGACAATTGATTTCTATAGAGTTTGACATTAGCTGGTTGCTAAGCTAATACTCCAGTAAACAATGATGCATAGCACACATACATTCTTGATATTTCTCTATAGCGGAACTGATGTTGAACGATAATTTATAATCTGTTAAAAACAAAGCTACAAGGTTGTTAATCAATGGAATGTGCTGATGTTAAAGCTGTCAGTCTGCATTATTTCCACATACAGGTGCTGGTCATATAATTAGAATATCTTCAAAAAGTTGATTTATTTCACTAATTCCATTCAAGAAGTGAAACTTGTATAATGCATACATTCATTCCACACAGACTGATATATTTCAAGTGTTTATTTCTTTTAATTTTGATGATTATAACTGACAACTAATGAGAACCCCAAATTCAGTATCTCAGAAAATTTTCAGTATCTCAGAAAAATATTACGTAAGACCAATACAAAGAAACAATTTTTAGAAATCTTGGCCAACTGAAAAGTATGAGCATGTACAGCACTCAATACTTAGTTGGGGCTCCTTTTGCCTGAATTACTGCAGCAATGTGGTGTGGCATGGAGTCGATCAGTCTGTGGCACTGCTCAGGTGTTATGAGAGCCCAGGCTGCTCTGATAGTGGCCTTTAGCTCTTCTGCATTGCTGGGTCTGGCATATCGCATCTTCCTCTTCACAATACCCCATAGATTTTCTATGGGGTTAAGGCCAGGCGAGTTTGCTGGCCAATTAAGAACAGGGATACCATAGTCCTTAAACCAGGTACTGGTAGCTTTGGCACTGTGTGCGAGTGCCAAGTCCTGTTGGGAAATTAAATCTGCATCTCCATAAAGTTGGTCAGCAGCAGGAAGCATGAAGTGCTCTAAAACGTCCTGGTATACAGCTGCATTGACCTTGGACCTCAGAAAACACAGCATTCTCCACATTAAACTGATTGGGCCGACCAAACCATAAAGGCCTTTCCACACTGTGTGCGAAAAAGTGAAACGAACATCGCACGCTATGACGCATTGGAATAAAACAACAGATTCCTATGGATGTTTCCAAATAGGCCGAAAACATTTGCGAAAAAAACAAGCAAAAACACGGCAGTCCAATAAGATTTGAGCATTACATCTTGTGCTCAGAGCAGCTGCTGTTGCACAAAAGGACGAAAGTGGTGGCACTGTTTCGAAAACCAGTGTAAACGAAAACAGAAGAAGAGTATTACGAGGGAGAAGAGGATGCGCTCTTGTTATCATTGCATTTGAGAACAGAGGTTATTCTCACGTTCCTAATATAATTTCTATTAATTCTCCACTGAATTATGTGATCTGAAGGAGAACACTGTCCGTTTTCTTCCATGCGCGCGAGTGTTATGAGTCAGAGCCCGTTCACTCTCTAGATCGTCCGTATAAAAAAAAAAAATGAAACATTTTTCTACTGTTCTACACATGAAATATGAAAGCAAACAGACACATGATAATGGTTTAAAGTGCGTTTTAAGCAAATACAGTAATAATTATATACATTTTCAAATGTGGCATGATGCTAATTTTACATCTATTTATATTTTAAGATGTTTTCTTATAAGTATTATAGATAGTCTGTGTTTCTCGCGTAGAACCAAACTTTATTTATCTTAAGTTAATGCTGTATATTTAGTCTCGCGTAGCCAGACTGATGGCTGAAGGTCTGGAATTCATGGCAGCTTTCATTGGCCAAGGCCCGCCCATAAGTTCCATTTGACCGACATTTCAAACAACATTTCAATCACAGTTTGTTTCGTTCAGCGTCACGTTTCGGTGCATGGAAATGCCCCCACAACAACAGACTGACATACAACAAGTCAGTCATTGAAATAACCAGCATTGAAAGTTAAATAAGAAGAAGGAGAACAAGCAGTAAGTCAGTAATTTGTTCGCGAACGTTGCAAATGTGTATAACAACAATGGCGTCTGTATAAGCACATTTTTGCAAAACGCCGAGTAAATCAGTTTGTTTCCCGGCGGACCGAAAATAAACGCGACACTCGCATCTCCCGGAAATCCGATCAAATTCAACTAATCAGATGATGACTTCGACATTCCTGAAGTGTTTCCAGTTAAGTGTACCATATGCATCAGACGTTTAGCCAACGTTCCGTGGGCGTGACGTCTGAGGCTGAGACTACTGTATATTTAGCAGTGGACGATGTTAAATCTATATACAAGATACATATCTGAGGAAAAATGCATTGTTGGTCGACGCCATCACCTGATCGGAACCAAACCAGTGCAGAAAGATTCTTTGGAGAGTGAATATCAATAATTTCCAAAAAAAGTTGAACTTTCGACTCACTGTCATGACAGGACGCCAAAATGTTTGCAAAGGGCGGAGCCACTTTTACTAAAGCGCCTATAACTCTTGAATGGAAAGAGACAGTTTAGCCGAACTCGCAAAACATACGTAAGAGTTAAATCTGAGGTCACAGTGAAAAAAAAGTGGAGTTTGACCACTTGGTGGTACTATAACATGCAAAAAACATTAAAACGGCCATAACTCCGCACCCTTTAGTCCAACCCGATCTCATGGAAATTTGTAAATATTTTACGAGGTGGCTAAATTTGTACGACCTCACTCTTTTTGCTGAATCAGGTTCCCCAATTTGTATGAATTTGTACGAATTACCTACCCCTAACCCTGCCCCTAAACCTACCCTTCACTGGGGTTTAGACAAATTGTCAAAATCTTATGAGTGAGGTCGTACAAATTCGTACAAATTAGCCACCTCGTAAAATATTAACGAATTGGTCGTGAGATAGCATTGGTTAGTCCGACTGACCGATCAGGCGATACGTTTTTTTAAGCACCTATTAGACAAGGTTAACGGAGGCTGATCTGATGGCGCTAATGAGTTTTACTCCTCTGTAATTGCGTGGTGTTTCACACATCCACACGATATTCATATAATTTGATATAACTCCTCACACTGAGCAAATTTGCCTCAAGAAGCACTCCCGTCAATCAATTTGTTAATTTCATATTCTTGATTGAGTAAAAAAAATATTTTGCTATCTACTTTGATACAAATACTGCAGCACAATTCTCTGGACTCTCTACATCAATTATTATCAAAAAAAAAAAAAAAAAAAAAAACTTATAATAAGGTTGTTTAGAAAAGGGGCATGTCCAAATATACCCAACAGCCTATAAATCCTAAACTAAAACTCAGAACATCTTGAAACTAGTTGTGCACATGCGACAGATTATTCTAAATAAGCATGCACAGTTTTATAAAGATCAGACAATAGGTGGCGCTATAACAGCCATAAATGGTAATATAAATATATATGAAATGACCTTGAATTGCCAAAATGCTCTTTATTAATAATATTTAATAATTTAAATAGCTGGTTATAGGCTTGTTAAATAATACACAATGCCTTTTTCTTGTTGTGCTTAAATGTCTTTAAACGCTTGAACCCCAGTAATTGCTATAATATTTAACAGTGGAATTTTTTTGGGAAAACTAACACATAAAGCACTGAGAATGATGTCTCCCTACGCTCTCAAACTACTGAAATATTTGTGTATTTATATTCATATTTAACAATAAATGTACAACATGTTATTTTTATATACACAATCAGCATGCTTAAATAAGTATCTGTCATTTTTGTTCATGGGATTGTGGTTCTTGGAAATAGTGTAAACTCACTTTTTGTCCGTTTTTTTTTAAATAAAAGTGTATAATGCTGGAATTTACCTTGTAGCTGGTTAATTTGGTTCATGGCTTACAACTCTTTAACAAAGACTTTTTTTTTTAAAGAAAGCCCTCTATAAGAAAAACGAATGAGAAAAACACTTCTGGAATCAAAGCTTCTAACTGCTTTCCACTTTGTTCTCCATCTTTTATTACTTTTTCATTTAGCTTATTGCAATACATTTCAGGATCACATTCACTATAAAGCGCACATGCTGTGTTATATTTTCAAAGTCATGTGGTGCAACCAACATGCAGAAAAACCAGAAGACAGGAAATTAAATCATAGAGAAGTCATCTGTCAAGGTCAATAAATATCTTAGAAAATCAGATAACTTGACATTTTTACTTTATCCTGAAAAATATATTTTTAAACTTTTATATTTAAATATTCTACCTTTTTTCTTATTAACCTTTAATAAAAGGAATTTCTCAGAAATGTGCAGATCTGTGATCTTCATTTTGAAAAGATCTGAGATTAAAAGAGCAAATAAAATGTTCTCTGTAGGCAGCGCACTAGGTTTTGCTTTCTCAAAAGCAGCTGCCAAAGAACAGCTTCCATATAAACATACCTCCTGATCAGAAAGCCCTAAGAGAGCATATTTATTTCATGTGAAAACATGATATTTGAGATTTCATTACCACATAAGATGAGATGAACACACTCGATGAGTTGCTGCCCGTGCGCTTAAAGCTAAAATGTAAAAAACAGAGCTGTGAAGCACATCGAGTGGGAAATCCATCATAAATCATACATGAGGTAGACATTAATAATTCAACACGTGCCATTCAAATGTTTGTATAAGATGTATCCAGCCATAGAGATTAGAAACAACTTTTTTTTTTCATTCTGAATAAATAAACATGAAATGCACAGTCAGGACCCCACTCGTCCCGATACATTTCGTGCCAAGAAAGTTCACAAGGCTTAAGACGCTTAAAAACAACCCACTCAACTGTAATTACCTTGCTAATTCAATAATGAATCTGTAAATATTCATCCGTGGCTGTAAGACTGCAAACTTACAGGAGCATTCAGTCATGGTGAGGGCTGAAAGACAGACTATTTACTCGGTTTGACCCCCTATAAATGCAAACACGGCACTTGCACTGTCTGCAAACTGTCCTGAGCTCTTGTTGAAAATCTTTCAGCGCAATGCTCTGTCAGAAACACAATCAAGCATGCCATTTAAAGTTTGCAGTGCAGCAGCGAGTACACCGTTTCTTCTCGGCTGGGTAAACAGCCATTTATCTTTCAGAGGAAGTATTGGGACGCTGTGTCTATTGAGGTGATTAAAAAGACTGACTAATTACACTGAATTATTCTAATGATGAGCGGTGCCGTCTACAAGAGCTGATTTGTTGACATGCCTAACAACATTTCCTGTGCAGGGGAACCGTGCCAGCAGACCTGGTAAATTCATTACCGTTTTCTTCTTCTTTGTTTATTAATTTACAATGAACCACGTGGAAGGTTTCCTCTGGGTCCTTTCGGTCTAACGCGTCCTGTCACACTAGCGCTACAAAACAAACAAGGGCTAGTTGTTTTTTTTTTGTGTGGCACAGGTAAAGAAAAGAATAACATATGACTCAATCAAGTTGAAATTTTAGCTGTAAAGTTTAGTCATTTCCTGAAGTCTTCAAAGTGAATTTCAAGAATTATCAAGCTAAATTAGAAGTTTCTTCAGCTGTCATGAAAGAGCTAACTCAAAAAGGGCCTTTAGGCATAGATAGGCCTTGCTAGGATTTTCTTTATAATAAATGCTGAAACATTACATCAGTCATTTTTTTCTTTCTTTGATTTTTTTATTTTTATTTTTTTTAACAAACCTTTAAAAGTTACTGGAGCTGAAACTAAAAATGAAAAAGTAACTGGGTTGATGACCTGTGAATCTGTGATTTATTAAAACACACAAAAAAAGAAACATGCAAATAGAAAAAAATAAGCAAATTAAGAAAACATCATCAGTTTGACAATACATGTGCTGCAAATACTCACAACGTGATCAAATACCGACATTCACTGCTAATACTCAGAACACAAATACAGAAACATATTGCATTGTTGTGTATTTCTGTTTTAGCAGCGTGTTTCTCAATTTAGTTGTGCTGTGATTATTTACAGCACATTTCTGTTTTTGCAGCGCATTTTTTATATTTAGTTGTGTTGTGAGTATTTTTTTGCAGCATGTTTCTATATTTGGTTGTGTTGTAAATATTTGCAGCATGTATTTGTTCCCCTTCAGTCGAATCACTTCGACGTTACATTGGGAATCACCTGAGAGACCAATCATCTCTGAGCCTTATTCAAAAGGCCAATGAACATTGGCGAGTGGTATTTGCGTGCCAAGCCACTCCCCCGTACATATGGGTATATAAGATGGTGGCGCGCACCACTCATTCAGATTTTCACTTTCAGAGCCTCTACATGCTCGAGCCTGACTTTCTAAAAGACAACGTTGCTGCTGCTCTTCCCCGTTGGTGTGCTGCCGATCGAAAAAGAGCAACATCTAAAAGAGTGATTTCCCAGCAGCTGCCGGCAGGCTCCTGCGGGCGGCCGTTTTCACTGCCTCAACAAAGCCTCCTGCTCTCCAGCGAGCAAGCCCCATTGAGTGCACAGTGGTGCCGCGGTTTCCTCCCTGGGCAGACCGGGACTAAAAGAGCAATTTCTCACGGCTGTGTAAGACGTTCTTTTAAGAATGGCTTTCCGGCCGTGCGTTTCTGGGTGCGGCAGTTTCCTCACCTCTCTGAACGGACATGAACACTGCCTCACATGTCTGGGCCGCGATCATGCTGAGGCAGCGTTCATGGATCGATGAGGAGGAAGAGATGCCCCTCCGTGGTCGCTGCTCCATCGGAGGTTGACGCAGAGCTCTCGGCTATGCTCCTCCGAGCCGCCAGGGGGATCGGCCTTGAGGTCCCTACTGAACCTCCGGCCGATCCCTCCAGGCTGGACGACTGGTTCCTGGGGTTAAAACGTGGCGGGCACCATTTTCATCTTGCCCGCTGCCCGGCTCCTCTCCCCTCACCACCCTCGATGGCGGGGCAGCCAGGGGATATGTGTCGATCCCTCAGGTCGAGCGCGCTGTGGCAGTGCCGCCACCTGGCGGATCGGCCGCATCTCCCGTCCAGGGCGTGTGAGCGCTCGTCCGCCCTTGCACGCCGCTGGCCAGGCTGCCTCGGCCTTGCATGCTATGGCGACCTTACAGGTCTACCAAGCCCAAGCATTAAAACAGCTGCACGAGGGTGGTTCTGACCAGGGAGTTATGCAGGAACTCTGCGCTGCCACCGACTTCGTCCTTCGGGCGACGAAGGTCACGGCACGGCACGGTCCCTTGGTCAGGTGATGTCCACGGCTGTGGTCCAGGAGCGACATCTATGGCTCACTCTGGCCCAGATGGCAGACGCCAACAAAGCACGCTTTCTCGACGCTCCCATCTCCCAGAGTGGCCTATTCGGCGACACTGTCGAGGACTTTGCCCAGCAATTCTCGGCAGTACAGAAGCAGACGGAGGCGATCAAACACATCCTGCCCCGCCGCAAAGCACCCATCCCGCCGCCGGTGGCTCAGCCTCTGCCTGCCCGTCGCCGAGGGCGCCCCCCTGCGGCTGCAACATCAACAGCTCTGACCCCCGCAGAAGCCCAAAATGCCAGGTTGGCGGAGAGGGCCCGCAAGCGCAGAGCTAGCCGCGGGAAAGCGGTGCCGCCCGCGGCACAGGGACCGGCCCGAAACACCCGCAAGAAAGCTGCGAAATGTCCCTGACACGGGCAACCCAGAGGTGATAGAGACTGCTCTTCAGGGAACTATGACATCAACGTTCCCGCTCCCGGTGGAGGGCCGGGAGCCACTGTGTACTTCAATGCTGCCGTCGGCCCATCGGTCGACGGTACCCACATTTTCACAAAAAGAGCTAGTTTTCTCACCTCTGGGGCCTCGGCCCCGAGTTTCCTTCCTGAGCAGTACTTACACTCCTCGGAACCGGACTCGGAGCCCTCTGTCGCCAGCGCGGGAACCAGGGAAGAAGGTAAGCGCTGCTTAGTGCAGTTAGACTCTTCTCCAGGATGTACATCCTTCTGGGTTCAGTCTCCTTCCATGTCTCCCCCTAGGCTGCCCCACCATGGTCACGTCGGTCAACGTTCCCTTGATACCACTACGGTGGTTGATACGGACGGTACGGCCCGGCTTTGCGTTTCAGCTCACCAGGCGTCCGCCCAGGTTCAGAGGTACCCTTTACACTTTTGTTCATTCGGGCATGCGTGCCTCTGTCCTGACTGCGGAGGTCGCGATCCTACTGGCGAAGGACGCGATCCAGCCTGTCCACATCTGATCCAGCGATCCAGCCACATTGTGAGTATTTGCAGCGTGTTTCTATATTTGATTCTGTTGTGTGTATTTGCATCATTTCTGCATTTAGTTATGTTGTGAGTGTTTGCAGCGTGTTTCTGTATTTGATTCTGTTGTGAGTATTTGCAGCATGATTCTGTTTTTGCAGCTCATTTTTGTGTTTATTTGTGTTGTGAGTATTTGCAGCATGTTTCTGCTTTTGCAGTGTGTTTCTGTATATGGTTGTGACTATTTGCAGCACATTTCTGTATTTGGTTATGCTGTGAGTATTCAAAGCACATTCCTATGTTTGGTTGTGTTGTGAGTATTTCCAGCGAGTTTCTATACTTGGTTGCATTGTGAGTATTTGCAGTGTGTTTCTGTATTTGATTCCATTGTGCGTATTTGCAGCACATTTCTGTATTTGGTTATGTTGTGAGTATTTTAAACGCATTTCTATATTTGGTTGTGTTGTGAGAATTTGCAGCATGTTTCTGCATTTGCAGCGCATTTTTGTATTTAGTTGTGTTGTGAGTATTTCTAGTGAGTTTCTGTACTTAGTAGCATTGTGAGTATTTGCAGCGTGT
Organism: Garra rufa; assembly: GCF_049309525.1. NCBI lineage: Eukaryota > Metazoa > Chordata > Actinopteri > Cypriniformes > Cyprinidae > Garra > Garra rufa. The sequence continues at coordinate 31,464,758 of NC_133374.1, forward strand.
TTCTATATTTAATTCTGTTGTGAGTATTTGCAGCATGTTTCTGCTTTTGCAGTGTGTTTCTGTATATGGTTGTGACTATTTGCAGCACATTTCTATATTCGGTTATGTTGTGAGTATTCAAATCACATCTCTATGTTTGGTTGTGTTGTGAGTATTTCCAGTGAGTTTCTGTACTTGGTTGCATTGTAAGTATTTGCAGCGTGTTTTCAAAGTTTCTGTTTTTTTTTTTGCAGTACGGTTCTGTATTTGGTTGTGTAGTGAGTATTTTCACAGTCTTTCTGTATTTGGTTGTTTTGTGAGTGTTTGCAGCACGTTTTTGTATATGATTATGTTGCATTTGCAGCGTGAGTATTTGTAGCACATGTATGGTCAAACTGATGATTTTTTTTTTTTTTTTTTTGCTAGTGTTTTTTCTATTTGCATGTGTTTTCTTAAGTTGCAAGCTCTCTCAGCCAATGTAGTTTTCTTAATTTCTCCTTTTATTATTAATTCAAAATCAAATAAATGCAACATACACTGACAGAAAAGCTGTGTTTGTAAAAACAAATCCATCATTAAGACATTTTAACTTTAAATCTCAGCTTCTCGTCAAAATACAAGCCCATAATCAATAATATAGATTCCTGCATTCCCTGTTGTCCTCTGACAGCAAAAACCACCCACATATTTGTTCAGAACTGTTATGGATTGATTTTGTTTGTAATAGTTAGTTGATCTGTGCATATCACTCACATTCAAACAAGGCAACTTTTTTTAAAGGAGAATCATATGCATTTTGGACTCAAATTTTAGCAAGAATCAACGGTTTAAAATTAAAAAGATCTTAATGATAGTTTTGTTAATTTGTTTCTTACAAACACACAGCTTTTCAATTCACAAGACGTTAACTGATGGACTGGAGTGGTGTGGATTACTTGTGGATTGTTGTGATGTTTTATCAGCTGTTTGGACTCATTCTGTTGGCACCCATTCACTGCAGAGGATCTATTGGTTTTCTTTAAAATGGTGTACATTTTTTCTAAATAATATAAACCAACATGAATACAAATATTACATTTCTAATGTGTTTTAAACCAGGTTATCAAAAGACGTTTTCTTTTCTTTATAATAAACACTTTAATTTGTTATTGATCCAGTTATAGACCGTTTTGACACAATGGCTTGCTGGGTATTTATAAGTTTTATTTAGAATTTAGTAGGCTATTAAAAAAATACTTGCTGGATTTGTTTTCAATGTTTTGGGCATTGCGCCCTAATAATGCCTTTGCAAGTATCACAAATTGCCAGACTCGGGTGTTAAAGTTTGCCAACAAACTCCTCGAGCATAACCATAAGCAGCTCCATTTCTAAAATATTAATATTACATCTGTTTCTAGGGAAATTCTGACCACCAAAAACATATTTCTCTAATTTTGTCAGTGTTTTGTACAGAAAGGCTTTAACTTTGTTGCAGAATATTGTAAGCCAGTCTCTACTGGAATAGTAAATAAACCCTAACATGGTCTTCAGGATCATGCAAATTCTTCATCTTGGCCATTATCACAAAAAGCTCCTCTTCCCAAGTTGTGATGCCAGTTTTTGTTCACCGCAAAATAAATAAATTAAAAATAATAATAATAAAATGCTCTAACAGCTTGCATAATGTCAGATTAATCCTGCCAATGAGAATGGGGCAAAGTAACTTATGTTCTGCTCTGTGGAGGATACCGGAGCACATCGCAGTCTGGCGAGTGGACACGCCAAAATTATGAGTCCTCTGGGAAACACGGCCTACTTCATTATACGGCTTTTGACCAGAGAAAAGATTTGTCGCCTTACTTTTCCTCACGCACACTCATTAGACATTAGACACTACAACTGGAACTTCTGGAATAACAAAAGCACTGAACCAATGACTACACCCTTGTAAAAAAGAAGTAAACTTTAGCTTTACATATTGCTGAAATACTATACTTTAAAAATATATACTTCTAAGATTTTAAGTAAGCTACAAGTGCACACAATTGAACACATTTAAGGGAATAGTTCACCAAATATTGCAAAAATGTGGTAAAAATGTACTTCCTCAGACCATCCAAAATGTAGATGAGTTTGTTTATTCATCAGTTGCTCACCAATGGATCCTCTGCAGTGAATGGGTGCCATCAGAATGACAATCCAAACAGCTGATAAAAACATCATGCAACACAAACATGTAACTTTTCATTTCACAAGATGTTAATTGATGAACTGGAGTTTTGAGCATTACTTGTGAATTATTGTGATGCTTTTATCAGCTGTTTGGACTCTCATTCTGACGGCACCCATTCACTGCAGAGGTTCCCTATCAGTCGGTCTCTTCGACGTCTCGTCGAGACCGACGAATTGGGATCTCGCCTAGAGAGACCAATCTACTTCGTGTGTATACAAACGAGCCAATGAATATTGGCATGCATGATTGCAGCCAGCTGCAGCTGATCACAGCGTGAGCATATAATGCGCAGCAGGTGCATGCATTAGACAAGCTTTCGCTTCGGAGCTGGACCAGTCTACACTAAGACGAGTCATCGAAGCTGTTTTTTCTTCAAAGAAAACCAACGTCTCTTTTTCTTTTTGTGTTGGTGGCACGGCGCTTCAGCGGTGGTGGTCTTCTGTGTCGAGTGGAAGCACACAGCTGGTTTGCACCACCCACCTTCTGTGTTGCTGCGGCCATTTCCCCTGTGCGCTTCAGTACTAAAAGAGCAAATTCCTAAGAGATTGAATTTCAAAGAGACTCAGCGGGTGAACGTCTTTATAAAGACGAGGCACTTACATCATGCCTTTTTCCCCGTGTGTTTCTGGATGCGGCCGTTTCCTGGCGCCGGGTGATGGCCACGCACACTGCCTCACGTGTCTGGGCACTCAACACGCTGAGGCAGCGTTCGTGGATGAGTCATGCCCCCTTTGTGGGAAAATGACCATCACGGAGTTGCGGACCAGACTCCGCTTCCTGCAAAGGGGCGGGGTTCCAGTCCCTCTGCCCAGATCGAGCGTTCCTCCAGGCAAAAGCCGAGGGGGGGGGGGGGGTGCTACTTCTGGAAGCAGGGGGCTGTTCGGTGTGACGGTGACGGTGAGGAATTCCCCGCCACTTCCATCGGCGGGGGTTCCTCCTTCCACCAACGCTCCGTCACCACCGGAGCTTTCAGGGGAGCGGGTTGGACCTTCTTTAGGGGTACCGCCCGTTACCTTTGGGCTCCCCCCGACGAACAGATGTCGGTCGCGGCATCGGAGGGAGAGCCAGACTTCCCTGGGGAGGATGACGGCACACTGTCGTCCGCTGGGCGGTCAGCGGTGCCGGATACCGACCCGGAGATGATGGCTATGCTTGCCCGGGCCGCCGAGAGGGTAGGGCTTGAATGGAATCCTCCATCACGTCCCGATCCCTCCCGGTTGGATGATTGGTATCTCGGGGTGGCTCGCGCTGGTTCTCAGCGCCCCACCCCGGTGCCCTTCTTCCCGGAGGTGCATGAAGAGCTCACCCGAACGTGGACGGCACCTTTCACTGCCCGAAACCGCTCGAGTGGGACTTCCTCCCTCACCACCCTCGATGGCGGGCCAGCGCGGGGCTATACGGCGGTCCCGCCGGTGGAGCGTGCGGTCGCGATGCAACTGTGTCCGGGCGCCGCTTCCACTTGGCGGGGCAACAATCCGTTGCTCCCTTCCCGGGCCTGTAGGCACTCGTCGGCCCTGATCGGCAGTGCCTATGTGGCCTGCGGCGCCGCTGGTTCCGCCTTACACGCTATGGCGTTGCTACAGGTACATCAGGCTCAGGCACTGAAGGACCTGTACGAGGGTGGTCACGACCCAGAAGTTCTCCGTGAACTTCGCATCGCCACGGACCTCGCGCTACGTGCGACGAAGGTGACCGCGCGGTCTCTGGGTCGTGCCATGTCCACCATGGTGGTCCAGGAATGCCATCTCTGGCTGTGTCTGGCAGATATGAGGGACTGTGATAAAACCAGGTTCCTCAACACCCCGGTGTCCCAGACCGGCCTCTTCTGCGACGCAGTGGAGAGCTTCGCCCAGCAGTTCTCTTCCGCCAAGAAGCAGACTGAGGCCATCAGTCACATCCTGCCCCGGCGTGCAGCTGCTGCCTCCACCCGGCTGCCGACGGCACCTCAGCCTGCTCGTCGCCGAGGGCGGCCCTCAGCTTCCGCTCCACAGCAGCCATCGCAGCAGCCTTCACAACGGCGCCATGGAGCCGGTCGCCGAGCAGCCGCCCAGCCCGTCCAGGCCCCCACAAAGACCAGTGGGAAGCGCAAGAGCAAGAGATGGAGGATGCTGCTCTTCGGGAGATGGTGACCGCACCACTCCCTCCCCTGGAGGAGGGCCGGGTAGATAATCTTTTGTTTTTGTTTGTTTTTTCCCCAAATTACCCAAATTCTCGACAAAAGAGCAAATTTCTCTATCTCTGGGTCCCCACAGGGGACTGCGGGGAGCGCGCGGGTCATCCCTGCGCCTCACCCGTCCTCCCCCCTCACCAGCGAGCGATGATGGGCGGTTCGAGAGTGCTGCGAGACGGACTACTCACGCACCATCGGCTCATGCGCAGGTAAGCGTCTCACACACACAACACACAGACGCTCTGACCCCGCTCCGGACCGTCAACGAGACGCCCGGACGGGGTCCCTGCGCATAGTTGGAGCGTTCCCCATCAACCCTTAAAGTCTATGTGGCTGCTATCTCTGCTAACCACGACCTCATAGAAGGAAGGTCGGTAGGGAAGCACGACCTGGTCACCAGGTTTCTTAGGGGTGCCAGAAGGTTAAATCCTACTAGGCCCCCCTCTGTGCCCTCTTGGGACCTGTCGCTAGTGCTCACAGCACTGCAGCAGACTCCCTTTGAGCCTTTGCAGTCAGTAGAGCTGAAGTTTCTTTCAGAGCACACTCAACTAGGAGTGTTGCATCCTCCTGGGCGTTGGCTCGTGGCGCCTCGCTAAATGAAATTTGTAGAGCGGCGGGCTGGGCGACCCCTAACACATTCACGAGGTTCTATAGCCTTTGTGTAGACGCAGTCTCCTCCTGTGTTCTCACCTCAAATGGGTAGAGGCATAGAGAGGCCTCGGGTCGGCTTGCTATACTGCTCCAGAGTAACCTGAGAGTAGCTCTGTCGAGTTCCTCCGCTGAGCTTGACAGCCGACGTAGCGGAACGTCAGGCGTCAGGCCCTCACTCGATGAATCCTTAAGAACCGGTAGAGGGCTAGGCTCTACGTTGAGACTTAACTGCATCTCTTACGAATACCCACATTGCGCCCTAGAGGCTGTGTGTTTCCCCGGTAGATCTTCTACCAGTATATGAGGGTTCAATCACCTCCAATCTTCCATATATCCTGAATTGAGTTATATGTGTATTGCTCCGAACCTCCTATCGGAAGGATGCGAGCTCCGCATATTCCCAGTGCTCCAGCTTCACTGAAATGGGTGGTGCTATGTTATACAGTGACTGGCTCTCCTTGATGCGAGCCCCTGGCCAGGCCAGTAACGGGACCCAGGAGGCCCGCTCAGGACACTGGAAGGGGCAGCAGCCACGGCGCTTTGTTAGGGATCCCAATTCGTCGGTCTCGACGAGACGTCGAAGAGACCGACTGATAGGGAACGTCTCGGTTACGTATTGTAACCCTCGTTCCCTGAAGGAGTTTGTTTATTCATCACTTGCTCACCAATGGATCCTCTGCAGTGAATGGGTGCCACCAGAATGAGAGTCCAAACAGCTGATAACAATATCCTGATAATCCACACAACTCCAGTCCATCGATTAACATCTCATGAGGTGAAAACAATTTCATCATTAAGACATTTTTGACTTTAAACCATCACTTCCGGCCAAAATATAAATAAATAATTCATAAAATGTCTCCCCTGATTCAGATTAGACAACTTTTTAACTGGAGAAAGCAGCAATATTATTTTGAGGACTTTCTCAAGTTAAGTTTTTTTTTTTTATATAATCATGTAACTTTTTATTTCACAAGATGTTAATTGATGTACTGGAGTTGTGAGGATTACTTGTGGATTATTGTGTTTTTATTAGCTGTTTGGACTTTCATTCTGACGGCACCCATTCACTGCAGAGGATCCATTGGTGAGCAAATGATACATTTCTCCAAATCTGTTCCTATGAAAAAACAAACTTATGTTCTTGGATGGCTTGAATGTGAGTACATTAACTATGGCTTTAAAGGATAACTATTGCCAAAATGCAACCTGGGCTGTTTTTTTTTTTTTTACTGTAAACGAGACAAACATATATCTAAAAGCATAATTACGACAAATGAGTCGTTTTTGAGATTGACCGTGATTTCGTTTTGTAGTCAATGGCCGGTGAATGGGAGTACTAAGGGCATAACCTTGAGCGCATCAAAATCGATATTTTTACAACACTAAGAAGGCTCGACACACCATGAAACTTTGCTCGAAGTATCGCCTGGGTCTCTACACATGAACTCGAGCATTGAGAACATTGTTTGTGTACACAGAGTTTACTTAAAAGAAAGTTTTTGAACAACTCACTTTCACTGTTTGAGTTTCCGCTCGCGGCCGTCTTGCCAGTCAAGGGGTGCCGATCTCCGAATGCGAATGAATGGACTCCATATGATGAAATATTAGGCTTATATGAGGCTCTTTTTACAACTAGAAGGTTAATATTGTTTTTCACTTGCGACAAATCAACGAATTAGCCGTGCATTTATATGGAAATATGCTTTAGGAGCTATCCATCCTCGCATTCGGAGATCGACACCTCTTGACTGGCAAGACGGCCGTGAGCGGAAACTCAAACAGTGAAAGTGAGTTGTTCAGAACCTTTCTTTTTAGTAAACTCTGTGTACACAAACAATGTGTTGTAAAAATATCGATTTTGATGCGCTCAAATTTATGCCCCTAGTTTTCCCATTCATCGGCCATTGACCACAAAACGAAATCACGGTCAATCTCAAAAACAGCACGTTTGTCGTAATTATGCTTTTAGATAAAAGTTTGTCTCATTTATAGGAAAAAAAAAAAAAAAAAAAAAAACAGCCCAGGTTGCCTTTTGGCAATAGTTATCCTTTAAGTGCACTTCTTTTTCACAAGGGTACTCTTGAGAAACTGGGATGAGGACGGTTTTAAGAGACGGAGTGACATTTTCCTTTTTCATTTATCCATGGAGAAAATATAAAAAGAAACCACATTGTGACACAAATGCCAAAACGAAAATGTTAATAGAGTATCCATAAAATATGTGTATCCCTTGCATTAAACATAAAGTAGATGTACTTCCAAACTGGGAAACCTCGCAGGAGCGCTGCTCTGCATTAGTCACTAAAATGACTTTACCTTCTGCCTCCATTAGTCAGACAACACAACAAGGATGAATCCTCCCCAACAGCGACACAGACCTTACTCTCAACATGAAGCCCTCTATAAACAGGAAACAGGCTTACCTGTGGAGACAAAAGAAATGGATATGAGACGCAATCCGGGTCATGATGCATATTTTGAAGAGGATGCAGTACATAAGCAGAGCTCAGTTTGAATAATTAATACAGAAAATGAAAGGTGAAAAATCTGTTAAATCAGTGTAAACGCCTTAAAGGTTTGATTCTTCTGGTTGAATTGAAATGGTGTCACATTCAAAATATAAATACCTTGCAGTTTAACAGGTTTACTGAACCATACATTCAGCTTATGACACAGCCTTCAGCTAAACACCGACTAAATACAATTTCAACGACTTAAAACACATTTCAACATACTTGAATGCTTTCATGTACACAGTGTTTTGTATGATTACAAAAAATAATTAAAGAAAGGAAGAAAGAAAGAAGATGCATTTTTAAACTGGATTTTGTGAAGGGTGATGTTGTGTTGAGTGTTATTTTCCTGATATTTATTATTATTTATGATCAAATTTAAGATGTATTTAAAGAGAAATGAGATATGTGACTCTGGACCACAAAACCAGTCATAAGGGTCATTTTTTATTTTTTATTTTTAAATCATCTGAAAGCTGAATAAATAAGCTTTCCATTGATGTATGGTTTGTTAGGACAATACTTGGCCAAAATACAGCTTTTTGAAAATCTGGAATCTGAGGGTGCAAAAAAATCAATATATTGAGAAAAAATGGCCTTTAAAGTTGTCCAAATAAAGTTCTTAGCAATGCATGTTTTTGATATATTGTATGTATGGTAGGAAATGTACATTACTTAATGGCAAGAAACATCTATAATTTTGACCCACACAATGCATTTTTGGCTATTGCTACAAATATACCTGTGCTACTTAAGACTGGTTTTGTGGTGCGCATGGTCAAAAATTTTATTTGTAATAATATTTCACAATAATACAGTTCTACTGTATTAAGAAAATTATAAATTCATTTATTTATAAATTAAAAAACAACAACTTTTTAAATATATAATGGTTTTATCTTCCAATAATATCAAGCTTTTGCAGTACATTTACATTTATTTATTTAGCAGATGCTTTTATTCAAAGCAACTTACAAAAGAGGACAATGGAAGCAATCAAAATCAACAAAAGAGCAATAACATGCAAGTGTTATGTCAAGTCTCATTTAGCCAAACCTTCTTCAAAAATCTTCAAAAATCAGCTAAAAACACATCTCTTCCATCTTTAGTTGACCCTCTAACACTAGCAATCTCTATTCTAATTCTACTCTCTAAAAAAAATCCCTTTTAGACTTATACTCTATTCATTTACGTACTGCTTGTTTTCTTAGAAACAAATACAAATAAAAAAATAACGTCTAGGTTACATAGGTAACCCTCGTTCCCTGAAGGAGGGAACGGAGACGTTACATTGGGATCTTGCTTGAGAGACCAATCATCTCTGAGCCTTATTCAAAAGGCCAATGAAAATTGGCGAGTGGAACGTGCGTGACGGCCACGCCCCCGTACGGATTTATAAGATGGCGGCGCGCACCACTCAGTCAGGTTTTTGCTGAAGAGCCGTATCGAGTCGGTGTCAGCGCGACGTCAGGTCGTGGCAGGGGAATGTAACGTCTCCGTTCCCTCCTTCAGGGAACGAGGGTTACCTACGTAACCTAGACGTTCCCCTTCAGTCGAATCACTTCGACGTTACATTGGGAACTTAAACCCATGGAACAGGCCACGAACCTGACGCCGCGTTACGCCCTACGCCACGTGCAGACAGGCGGACGTGTCCGCAGGCGGGTACGAACGTAACCTTCCCAACGCCCTGGGGCCCAACAAGGGGGCCCACAGGGGTGCCAGTTGTACTGAAGCAGGGGTCGGGGGGGCGGAGCACATGAGATATTTTGCATGTGGAAAGAGAGAATCCGATATATCCATAGAGGTCTAGGGATACACGAGGGAAACCACGGCCTTCTGGCTGACCGAGGGAATACTGAGATATGTTGCCACAACCTGCGGGGCGAAGGAGACCCGGCAGGAGCACAGTCAGTACCTACTCCGCACTAGGCTGACTGCGGGGCATGGAGGACCCAGGTTCGCTATGAAGGGAACAGCTGGGGAATAGCGCACGGATCTCGAAGGAATGGCGCAGCAAGCCGGCACCAGCCGGTCTCCCGTTCACCTGACTATGTTAAAACACGGGAGGACACGGCCTCTACGCAGAGGTTGTAAAACCTGGCGAAGGTATTAGGTGTCGCCCAACCCGCAGCTCTGCAGATGTCTGTTAGAGAGGCGCCATGAGCCAACGCGTAGGACAAGGCAACACTCCTTGTGGAGTGGGCTCGAAGTCCTAAGGGGCATGGCTCTAAGGGGCATATCATGGCTCTCCCTGATATAAATAAGACCACCTCGACCACCCAGTGGGCCAACCTCTGTTTAGAGACAGCATTCCCTTTCTGCTGACCTCCAAAACAGACAAAGAGCTGCTGGCTGCGTCTAAAGGGCAGAGTGCGGTCCACGTATGTACGTAGATCGCGAACCGGGCACAGAAGCGCAGCAGTTCACCACCTGATCGCGGAAAGGCGTGGTGGGAACCTTGGGCACATAACCGGGCCGGGGTCTCAGGATAACGTGAGAATCGCCGGGCCCGAACTCTAGGCACGTTTCGCCGACAGAGAAGGCTTGTAGGTCCACTACCCTCTTGATGGAGGCCAACGCCGTCAGGAGCGCTGTCTTAAGTGACAGATATTTTAGCTCGACTGAGGCGAGAGGCTCAAATGGGGCGTCCCGTAGGCCACGGAGGGCGACGGAGAGGTCCCAAGAGAGTATGAGGTGTGGTCTGGGAGGATTGAGCCTCCTGGCACCTCTGAGGAACCTCACGACCAGTGGGTGCTTACCTAGGGATGTTCCATCCACTGCATCGTGATGCGCCGCAATGGCTGCGACGTACACTTTGAGAGTCGAAGGGGACAGCCTGCGCTCCAACTTCTCTTGCAGGAAGGAAAGCACAATCGTGCATCTCTGGGGGTCCTCTGCCCGAGAGGAACACCAGTCGACGAACAGACCCCACCTCAGTGCATAGGCCTGCCTCGTAGAGGGGGCCCTGGACTGAGTGATCGTGTTAATCACGGCCTGTGGGAGGCCAGCGAGGTCTGAGGCCCATCCCCCAAATTGTGCCCATCCCCTGAGAAAGAAGGTCCTTCCTCAAGGGGATTTTCCAGGGAGGGGCTGCCGCGAGGGAAATAAGTTCTGGGAACCAGGTCCGGGTGGGCCAGTGTGGCGCAACCAGCAGTACCTGCTCCTCGTCCTCCCTGATCTTGCACAGGGTCTGTGCAAGGAGGCTCACTGGGGGAAAGGCGTACTTGGGCCCCGGAGGCCAGCTGTGTGCCAGTGCATCCCTGCCGAGGGGGGCCTCGGAGAGGGAGTAGAACAGCTGGCAGTGGGAGGATTCGGGGGAGGCAAACAGGTCTATCTGGGCCTCCCCGAAATGGCTCCAAATCAGCTGGACTGTCTCGGGGTGGAGTCGCCATTCTCCAGGGTGGGTGGATTGCCGTGAGAGCTGATCGGCTGCACGGTTGAGTTCCCCTGGAATGTGAATGGCACGTAGCGATTTCAGCCGCGTTTGACTCCAAAGGAGCAGATGGCGGGCGAGTTGAGACATGCGACGGGAGCGAAGACCACCCTGGCGGTTGATGTAGGCTACGGTCGCAGTGCTGTCGGTACGAACAAGCACGTGTTTCTGACGCAACGCCGATCGGAAGCGGCGAAGAGCCAGAAACACTGCCAACAACTCGAGGCAATTGATGTGCCACTGCAGTCGAGGTCCTGTCCAGGAGCCCGATGCTGCTAGCCCGTTGCATACAGCACCCCAACCCGTGGTGGAGGCATCCGTGTAGATCACGGTATGCCTGGAGACCTGTCCCAGGGGCACTCCTGCCCATAGGAAAGCAGGGTCAGACCACGGGCTGAATAGGCGGCAACACTGCGGGGAAACGCCAATCCGGAGTGTGCCATGGTGCCATGCCCATCTCGGGACTCGATCGTGTAACCAGCGCTGAAGCGGTCTCATATGAAGCAAGCCCAGCGCCGTAACCGCGGATGCAGCTGCCATATGCCCCAGGAGCCTCTGAAATGTTTTGAGAGGAACCGCTGTCTTGTGTCTGATTTTTCCCAGACACTTCAGCACCGACAGCGCGCGCTCGTTGGTGAGGCGGGCTTTCATTTCGACCGAGTCCAGCTCCACACCGAGAAAAGAGATCCTCTGCACTGGGGAGAGTTTGCTCTTCTCTCGGTTGACCTGAAGGCCCAGACGGCTGAGGTGCTGGACCACCAGGTCCCTCTGTTCGCACAACAGATCTCGCAGATGTCCTCGCCCCCAAAGAGCAGATTTCTTCACCTCCGGGGTGCCCGTCTCAGGGACGCTTCGTAGCTCGCCTGCGGGTGTTCTTCGCAGGACCCTGAGAAGCGGGCGGCGCCCCTCTCCCACGGGAATGCTCGACGTCGGGCTGCGAGTCTCGCTTCGTGGATCTCAGCAGGGGACGGAGCTGGCGTTGGTTGAGGAGCCATGGGGGGACGCCCTCGGCGACGAGCAGGCGGAGGCGGGGGCCCCGGCGGCGGAAGGGTTGTTCTTACTTCGCGGCGGGGCAAGATATGTTTTATGGCCTCCGTCTGCTTCTGGACCGTGGAGAACTGCTGGGCGAAATCCTCCACGGTGTCGCCGAATAGGCCGCCCTGGGAGACGCGCTTTGTCGGCCTCTGCCATCTGAGCCAGGGTCAGCCATAGGTGCCGTTCCTGGACCACGCAGGTGGACATCACCTGACCAAGGGAACGCGCCGTGACCTTCGTGGCCTGGAGGGCGAAGTCGGTGGCGGCGCGGAGTTCCTCAAATGCGCCTTGATCAGGACCACTCTCGTGCAGGTGTTTGAGAGCCTACGCCTGGTACACCTGGAGTGTAGCCATGGCATTCAGGGCGGTGGCAGCGTGCCCGGCGGCGTGAAAAGCCCGCTCAGTAAGGCCGGAGGAGAGCTTACACGCTCGGGAAGGGAGACGGGGATGACCCCGCCAGGTGGCAGCGCCGCGTGGGCAAAGGTGCACCGCCACAGCGCGCTCAACCTGGGGGATCGCCACGTACCCCTTGGCTGCCCCGCCATCGAGAGTGGCGAGGGGAGAGGAGCTGGAGCGCGCTCTAAACGAATACGGAGCGCGCCACGATTTTGTCAGCTCCTCATGCACCTCCGGGAAGAAAGGAACCGGGGGAGAGCGCGGCGGGGCCGCCGGTGCACTCCCCAGGAACCAGTCATCCAGCCTAGAGGGATCGGCCGGAGGCTCACTAGGAACCTCCAAGCCTATCCCCCTGGCTGCCCGGAGGAGCATAGCCGATAGTTCGGCGTCCGCTTCCGAAGGGGCAGCGCTGCACCAAAGGGGCGGAGGCCTCACCATCTGACTCTCCCTCCGATGCTGTGATTGACATCTCATCCTCCGCAGGAGCCCCAAAGGAGACGCTCAGCCCGGTGGGCGGGGAAGCGTACTGCTGCGGAAGCTCGACGGGGCCACACTGAGATAGAGACGACCGCGGGGCTTTTTGGGCCGGCGGATTGTTCTCTACTATAACTTGGATGTCCCCCCCGGGCCTCCTCGCGGCGGCCGAAAAACATTGGTGGTTCAACAGCCGGCCGCGGGAGGGGGGCGGGGGGAGCCGGCTCGCGAACGAGCGGTGGGACTTCAGCGTGGCCATGGACATGCTCTCACAGTGCGGGCATGATCCATCCGTGAACGCTGCCTGAGTGTGCTCAAAGCCCAAGCACGTGAGGCAGCGTTCATGTCCGTCCGCAGGAGTGAGGAAACTACCACATCCAGAAACGCACGGCCGAAGAGCCATTCTGAAAAGAACGTCTGATCGGCCGCGAGAAATTGCTCTTTTATGACCCCCGGATTGCCCAGGGAGGAACTGTGGGGCAGTGTGCACTTACTGGGGCTGCTCGCTGGAAGGCAAAAAGGCTTTTTGAAGCCGTGAAAACGGCTGCCCGCAGGGACCACACCGGCAGCCGCCAAAAAAGCTCTTTTAGAAATCACTCTCTTAGGTTTTGGCAGCACACCGGCGGGAGAGAGCATAAACTCAAGAACTCTTTTTTCTTTTCTTCTGTTTTTAGTTGCGTCAGAAGAGGCTCGATGCATCAGCTCTGAAGCAAAAGTCTGACTGAGAGGTGCGCGCCGCCATCTTATATACCCGTATGTACGGGGGCGTGGCCGGCACGCACGTTCCACTTGCCAATTTTCATTGGCCTTTTGAATAAGGCTCAGAGATGATTGGTCTCTCAAGCAAGATCCCAATGTAACGTTGAAGTGATTAGACTGAAGGGGAACACTAGCTTCACTGTTCTTGTTGTATTCTATCTATCTATTTTTACGTGTTGATATTGATACGTGTACTGCGTTAGGCAAAATGAGACTTGTCATAGCACTCGCATGTTATTGCTCTTTTGTTGATTTTGATTGCTTCCACTGTCCTCTTTGTAAGTCGCTTTGGATAAAAGCTTCTACTAAATGTCTAAATGTAAATCTAAATTATATTTACATAGCAGTAATATTTTGAATGAGCTTTATTTTTACATTTTCAGTTTTCGTTTTAATTTTAGTTTGTCTGTTTTTTGTTGTTAACATCACTGAAAATGATCATGAACCAACAATAAACAACTGTATTTTCATTAACTAACAAAAAAGATTTTCAAAATAGTGTAATAACTGTATTGCACATTGTTCATTTAAGTTAGTTAATACATGAACTAATGTTAACAAATTACACCATGTTACCCTTACAATTCTAAATACAGTCAAGCCCGAAATTATTCATACCCCTGGCAAATTATGACTTTTATAAATTATGTTAATTTTATTCAACCAGCAAGTTTTTTTTTTTTTTTTTTTTGGTTAGAAATGGCACAGACGTCTCCCAGAAGATAATAAGACGACGTACAAGAGGCATCATTGTGGGAAAAAAAAAATACTCATCTTTTATTTACATTTGAACAAAAAGGGCATGTCCAAAATTATTGATACCCTTCTCAATAATCAATAGAAAAGCTTTTATTGGTTATTACAGCAATCAAACGCTTCTTATAATTGCTTCTCCACTGGTATTTTTGCCCATTCATCTTTAGCGATGAGATCCAACTCTTTCAGGTTGGAGGGTCTCCTTGCCATCACCCTGATCTTTAGCTCCTTCTACAGATTCTCAATTGGATTTAAGTCAGGACTCTGGCTGGGCCACTGCAAAAAGTTAATGTTTTTGCCAAAACATTAGGTTCCCACCACCATGTTTGACAGTGGGGATGGTGTTCTTGGTGTTGAAGACTTCTCCTTCTTTACGCCAAATGAAGACTGCATCATTGTGGACAAACAATTCAATTTTTTGTTTCATCTGACCATAAAACACAAGACCAGAAGTGTCCTTCTTTGTCCAGATGAGCATTTGCAAAGGACAAGCGGGCTATTGTGTGCCTTATCTGGAGAAGTGGTGTCCTCCTTGGTCTGTGCCCGTGGAACCCAGTGGTGTGCAGTGTCCATTGGACTGTCTGCCTTGAGTTGTTGCCACCAGTAGAGCCCAGATTGATCAGGATGGCCTTAGTGGTGATCCTTGGATTCTTTTTTACCTCTCTCACTATTCTCCTGGCCAGCACAGGTGTCGCTTTTGGCTTCCGACCACATCCTCTGAGATTTTTCACAGTGTGGAAGTCTTGTATTTTTTAATTATACTTTGACTGTAGCCACTGGAACTTCAGAATATTTAGATTTGGTCTTATAGCCCTTTCCTGACTTGTGAGCAGCCACAATGACTGTCCACAAACCTACAGCAGAGAGCTTCTGTTTTTCACCTGTTGAGTTGATTAAAACAGCTGTTCCCAATGAATCAGGGTAATTAGGATGCTTTAAAAGAGCTTGGACTATATGGAATGGTATAGAACTTTGGATTTTCCCATAGACTGTGACAGTTTGCAAAGGGTATGAATAATTTTGGACATGCCACTTATTGTTCAAATGTAAATAAAAGCTGAGAAATATTTTTTTCCAAAATGATGTCTCTTGTACATCGTCTTATTATCTTTTGAGAGAAGCCTGTGTCATTTCCGATCCAAACTTGGATCCGAACTTGCTGGTTGAATAAAAGTAACTTTAAGTCAAAATTTGCCAAGGGTATGAATAATTTATTTTGGCTGTAAATAAAGGCACAGTACCATCTCAATACTTGTTGTTAGCATTGTTATTTGTCACTATGTTTACCATCAACATCAACATTTTTTTAGCAATTTATTTACACTATTCGGTCACATTAGCAATCCAGCTCTAAATAATTTGCAGTTCAATTAAGATCTGCCAGAGCTAAAAACTGCGTTTATACAGATATGAGTCTGTCTGCTCCTGTCTTTTGTAGTGTGTTTCAATCTAAGAGTGGAAACTGTAAGTACTGTTGTCAGTCCCAAACTCTGGCCATGTGAATGTAGCCTGCGAAACAGACACACAGGTAAATGTTCAAAGCTGTAAGGGGTCTTTCATCTCTCCGGAGCTTTTTAACAACATCAGGTCAAAACTGTGCTAGAACAAGCAATTTCTGACAGAAGAGGTACACTGTGTTCACTGCCACTAGACTCCATTTTTGGCTTGCGTTGTGGCTACTAGTCAGGGAACATGTTGTCGTGGAACTGAACACACATTTAATCTCATGCTGTCCTTTGTGTTTTTACACAGTCGCCCTCGGGTAAGGTCACACATACACAGTAGAAGATGATTTTACAAACCCTTCTCTTAGAAAAGAAACCAAATGAACTAGAGATAGGCCATAATAGTTGACAGACAAAATATAGCATACTTTTATTCAGCAAAGATGCAATAAATTGATCAAAAGATAAATATTTTTATAAAATATTTCTGTTTCAAAAAAACGCTGTTCTTTTGAACTTCTATTCATCTAGTTTCTGGTTTCTGCTTTCTAATTAAAAATGTATTTTTTAGATATCAGCTGTTTTTTGATTGATACAAATCTGCATTTCCATACACTATAGCCAACAGAGCCGTGTTTAAAGTGTAAATATTTGGGTATAACCACAGAGCTTCAAAATTGAAACTTCAATGATAAAAAATGAACAATGGCTGGCAGACACAGATAGAGACAGAGAGACTGAGTAATTAGTGAATATTTACAAAGGGGAACGACTTTTTTCTGTGGTGGAATGTGACGCTACAATTAGGTGCCAGTATTACTTCACACGTCGCATTTGGACACATACCCACCATATGGCGTCTCTGAATATGATCAATTACAAACATGCTGTCTGAAAGCCGTACATAAATAAGCAGTATGCACACTCATCACACTCATCAACACAGAGGGAGAAAACCAGAGGGGAGAATGAGAGCACTAGATTACAGAGTATAATTAACATGACAAAATGATATCAAATCTGTGTTTCGCTGTAAATATGATGCAAACGGCCATGCATGTTTTTAAGACAAGCTACATATTACCACCAGATACACAAGGGAATTGTAGGCATTCTATAAAAGGTACATAATGCATAAATAAATGCCATAACAAAAAAAAAAAAAAAAAAAAAAAAATGGGATCAGTAAGATTTTCAATGGTTTTTACAGATGTTTCTTTTGCTCTTCAAGACTGCATTTATTTGATCAAAAATACAGAAAAAAAACTGTAATATTGTGAATATTTTTTTTCAATTCAAAATAATTGTTTTCTATGTGAATATATTTTAACATGTAGTTTATTTCTGTAATACAAAGCTAAAGTCTTCAGTCTTCAGTGTCACATTTAATATTTTTTTACAACCTGTGATACTTTTTTCAGGATTCTTTGATTAAAAGGCTCAAAAAGAACGGCGTTTATTTAAATTAGAAAGGCTTTCTAACAATATACCCTACTAAATGTTTGGAGTCAATACATTTTTGTTCAATCCTTTTTTTAAAATAAATCAGTAATTTTATTTACCAAGGATGTGTTAAATTGATGAAAAGTGATAGCATGGATTTACATGTTTAGAAAAGATTTTGGATAAATGCTAATCTTAGAAGGAAACAAGACGCTGCGTCCTCTAGCCCCCACAAGCGACCCCTAGATGATGCAGTTCGATGGTCCCTCCGAAGGGAACTTGTGTTACTTCAAATGCGTTACCCCCAACACTAGTAACCAACTGAAATTTGTAATTATTTTCCCAGCACTGCTCATGGCCTAATAGAAGCCTGTTTTAAACAGCATCTGCAAGTCCTTACTCAATATAGAGAGGCAAGAGAAGGTAAAAGTGACTCACACAGGAGTCAATGAACCCTGTACATGGAGATCAATGCGTACCGGCAAATCAGTGTTGGGTGGAACCCATTACATCTGCTTCTATTGCCCTGAACTTTCCACTGAAAACTAAAAGAAAAGATCTGACGGCTCGTGCCGCATCACAATACAGAGGCTAACAAACCAGACACGTAAATTAACTAGCCTGCTGGAGCGCTATAGCTGCTTCGCGTAACCTTAACCCCTATTATTGCATGTCAGCGTGTCAAGGGTGGGAATTCTATTCCCTGTGATATCAGTGATGAGAGCTTACTCCAGTTTTGACAGAGTGTAAAAGTCAATTTGGCCTCTGCCACTTTTACCATGCTCATTTTGAAGTAAGCGATGCATACGCCGCCGCTGCCACGTGTAAAGCCGGTAGACAGAGGTATTGTGTGCGCGGGAGAGGAGCTTTGGTATGAATAGAACAGAAGTACTGTAGGCACAGCCGTGTGGGGATCAATCCGGGAAATTACAAAAGCGGAGAAATGAACAAGTGAGCTAGAATAATGAGGTAATTCATCACAGCTTGTCACAGTGCTGGGCTAAGGGAAGAAGGGAGGACTACAAGGGAGAAAACTTTTCCCTTTTTCCCTTCACTTCATACTATTCGTGTTCTCTAGTCTGTTGGGAATAAGTGTACTAATATGCCATAACCTAAAATCTACATAAAACAAACGTTCATGTGCTGTACTTACATAACAAGCATGCTAAGGTATGCTTTTTCATAAGATGTGACACAAAAAGGGCACAATTTACCATTAAATTGTAAGGAATTTGTACATTAATCCTGTTAATATGACTTTTTTAAAATTTATGTAGATTTAAATCATGTATGACTACATATTTGAATTTGTAGGAATACTGACTAAACATACACAAAATAAAATAAAATGCTTAGATACCTAATGATAATATAATATCATTAAAAAATAATAATAATAACGTGGAATGGTAGAACATTCCCTATACAATATACGACATTATGTGTATACAGTTTTGTTTGTTTGTTTTTAACAGAAACATTACAAAATAAGTCAGAATTGTAGAGAATTCACCACAATATGTGTATTTTAAAAGTTTATATAGTGAAATATTCAGCATCATTATGTTAATATAAGATTAATATTACATATATTTAAATATTAGAATATTTAATATTCTACAAATTACAATACACATTTTTAATCAACTGCATTTAACCCTGAAATTTATTAATATATGTATACAATAAAATAATAATTATAAAATATTTTTTATATTAGATTTTTATTTCAGTAAATGTGTATTTGAAGAAAATTGCGTATAAAAATGAGAAATGATGAAATAAAAAAAGAGTAAAAGTAAGCTAATATATATATATATATATATATATATATATACACTTTTAGTTATTTTAGTATTCAGCTTATATAAAATAAAATATAAGCTAAAATAATTGTTTTTTTTTAAATATTGGAAGAAAATTGCATTTTTCATTGTTTTAGTTTTAATTAACAATAATAATCCTTAGATATATTAATGTATAATGTATATATTCATTTTATATTTTCACAGAAATATTACAAAATAACATAGAAAAGGTACAAAAAAGCACCATGACAAGTCCCTATTCCCCAGGCTTATATAGCTGAGCTGTATGTATTGAAGATACACAGGTGAGTTCAATCATTAACTCCCAACACATTTCCATTTGTCATTTATGTCCTATAGGCAGCAGGAATGTTCATATAGTGCCACATCCATTTTGTAAGGAAATTGTTCAACTCCCAGTGAAATAAAATGGAGAGACGGTTCTGCAGTCGTTTACACACTCCACTCTCTCTCAACCCTCCAACATTTCTCATATCCTGTGCCTTTATGAAGCCACGGGTCAAATCTCTACAGCCCTCTGCGATTCCTCATCCTCGCAATTGCAACTCTTTGTCTTCACTTTCCCTCTTTTCCTGACAAAAGCAAAACACTGGTCATTCAAACCCCAAAGACTCACTTCATGCTAAGGCAAATAGCACAGTCAAACATTAATCTCCCAATAACAATTCTGTACCTATCCACACGTGACTTTTTCATATCTAGTGACAACTCTTCTTTCATATAGTATCCTCAAAGGAAATGCACATAATAAATAACATTTTTGCAGGTCGCACCATAAAAAAAGCTCTAGACTGGAAAACAGCGGTGTTCTCCATTCAAAAGCAGATCGAAAATGAGGGTA
The DNA here is from genome assembly GCF_049309525.1 of Garra rufa. Lineage (NCBI taxonomy): Eukaryota > Metazoa > Chordata > Actinopteri > Cypriniformes > Cyprinidae > Garra > Garra rufa. The sequence goes on from NC_133374.1 coordinate 31,484,700, forward strand.
TGCATGCATTTGCTTCATATTATCTTGACAAATGTAGATGAACTGTTACAGATCATGATGGAACAACCTTGAAAAAGGGTCATTCTCAAAATACAGTGACTATCTGACTTAGAAATGTGAGTTCTTTTTGTTGTTAAGTTAAATAATAATAAAAAATCCTTTATTTACTAATTGAGTCGAGGGTTTCTACATTAGTGAAAGGAAAAAAAGTGGGAAAAACTAATCTGTATTGCCAGAGACAAATTAATAAAAAAACAATGATACCATTAT
>NC_133374.1:31485469-31543501 GCF_049309525.1 Garra rufa
TATGTAATATTAATCTTATATTAACATAATGATGCTGAATATTTCACTATATAAACTTTTAAAATACACATATTGTGGTGAATTCTCTACAATTCTGATTATTTGTAATGTTTCTGTTAAAAACAAACAAACAAAACTGTATACACATAATGTCGTATATTGTATAGGGAATGTTCTACCATTCCACGTTATTATTATTATTTTTTAATGATATTATATTATCATTAGGTATCTAAGCATTTTATTTTATTTTTATTTTGTGTATGTTTAGTCAGTATTCCTACAAATTCAAATATGTAGTCATACATGATTTAAATCTACATAAATTTAAAAAAAGTCATATTTAACAGGATTAATGGTACAAATACCTTACAATTTAATGGTAAATTGTGCCCTTTTGTGTCACATCTTATGAAAAAGCATACCTTAGCATCTTGTTATGTAAGTACAGCAAATGAACGTTTGTTTTATGTAGATTTTAGTTATGGCATATTAGTACACTTATTCCCACAACAGACTAGAGAACACGAATAGTATGAAGTGAAGGGAAAAAGGGAAAAGTTTTCTCCCTTGTAGTCCTCCCTTCTTCCCTTAGCCCAGCACTGTGACAAGCTGTGATGAATTACCTCATTATTCTAGCTCACTTGTTCATTTCTCCGCTTTTGTAATTTCCCGGATTGATCCCCACACGGCTGTGCCTACAGTACTTCTGTTTCTATTCATACCAAAGCTCCTCTCCCGCGCACACAATACCTCTGTCTACCGGCTTTACACGTGGCAGCGGCGGCGTATGCATCGCTTACTTCAAAATGAGCATGGTAAAAGTGGCAGAGGCCAAATTGACTTTTACACTCTGTCAAAACTGGAGTAAGCTCTCATCACTGATATCACAGCGAATAGAATTCCCACCCTTGACACGCTGACATGCAATAAAAGGGGTTAAGGTTACGCGAAGCAGCTATAAGCGCTCCAGCAGGCTAGTTAATTTACGTGTTGGTTTGTTAGCCTCTGTATTGTGATGCGGCACGAGCCGTCAGATCTTTTCTTTTAGTTTTCAGTGGAAAGTTCAGGGCAATAGAAGCAGATGTAATGGGTTCCACCCAACACTGATTTGCCGGTACGCTTGATCTCCATGTACAGGGTTCATTGACTCCTGTGTGAGTCACTTTTACCTTCTCTTGCCTCATCTATTGAGTAAGGACTTGCAGATGCTGTTTAAAACAGGCTTCTATTAGGCCATGAGCCAGTGCTGGGAAAATAATTACACATTTCAGTCGGTTACTAGTGTGGGGGTAACGCATTTGAAGTAACACAAGTTACCTTCGGAGGGACCATCGAACTGCGTCATCTAGGGGTCGCTTGTGGGGGCTAGAGACGCAGCGTCTTGTTTCCTTCTAAGATTAGAATTTATCCAAAATCTTTTCTAAACATGTAAATCCATGCTATCACTTTTCATCAATTTAACACATCCTTGGTAAATAAAATTACCTGATTTATTTCAAAAAAGGATTGAACAAAAATGTATTGACTCCAAACATTTAGTAGGGTATATTGTTAGAAAGCCTTTCTAATTTAAATAAACGCCGTTCTTTTTGAGCCTTTTAATCAAAGAATCCTGAAAAAAGTATCACAGGTTGTAAAAAAATATTAAATGTGACACTGAAGACTGAAGACTTTAGCTTTGTATTACAGAAATAAATTACATGTTAAAATATATTCACATAGAAAACAATTATTTTGAATTGAAAAAAAATATTCACAATATTACAGTTTTTTTCTGTATTTTTGATCAAATAAATGCAGTCTTGAAGAGCAAAAGAAACATCTGTAAAAACCATTGAAAATCTTACTGATCCCATTTTTTTGTTTTTTTTTGTTATGGCATTTATTTATGCATTATGTACCTTTTATAGAATGCCTACAATTCCCTTGTGTATCTGGTGGTAATATGTAGCTTGTCTTAAAAACATGCATGGCCGTTTGCATCATATTTACAGCGAAACACAGATTTGATATCATTTTGTCATGTTAATTATACTCTGTAATCTAGTGCTCTCATTCTCCCCTCTGGTTTTCTCCCTCTGTGTTGATGAGTGTGATGAGTGTGCATACTGCTTATTTATGTACGGCTTTCAGACAGCATGTTTGTAATTGATCATATTCAGAGACGCCATATGGTGGGTATGTGTCCAAATGCGACGTGTGAAGTAATACTGGCACCTAATTGTAGCGTCACATTCCACCACAGAAAAAAGTCGTTCCCCTTTGTAAATATTCACTAATTACTCAGTCTCTCTGTCTCTATCTGTGTCTGCCAGCCATTGTTCATTTTTTATCATTGAAGTTTCAATTTTGAAGCTCTGTGGTTATACCCAAATATTTACACTTTAAACACGGCTCTGTTGGCTATAGTGTATGGAAATGCAGATTTGTATCAATCAAAAAACAGCTGATATCTAAAAAATACATTTTTAATTAGAAAGCAGAAACCAGAAACTAGATGAATAGAAGTTCAAAAGAACAGCGTTTTTTTGAAACAGAAATATTTTATAAAAATATTTATCTTTTGATCAATTTATTGCGTCTTTGCTGAATAAAAGTATGCTATATTTTGTCTGTCAACTATTATGGCCTATCTCTAGTTCATTTGGTTTCTTTTCTAAGAGAAGGGTTTGTAAAATCATCTTCTACTGTGTATGTGTGACCTTACCCGAGGGCGACTGTGTAAAAACACAAAGGACAGCATGAGATTAAATGTGTGTTCAGTTCCACGACAACATGTTCCCTGACTAGTAGCCACAACGCAAGCCAAAAATGGAGTCTAGTGGCAGTGAACACAGTGTACCTCTTCTGTCAGAAATTGCTTGTTCTAGCACAGTTTTGACCTGATGTTGTTAAAAAGCTCCGGAGAGATGAAAGACCCCTTACAGCTTTGAACATTTACCTGTGTGTCTGTTTCGCAGGCTACATTCACATGGCCAGAGTTTGGGACTGACAACAGTACTTACAGTTTCCACTCTTAGATTGAAACACACTACAAAAGACAGGAGCAGACAGACTCATATCTGTATAAACGCAGTTTTTAGCTCTGGCAGATCTTAATTGAACTGCAAATTATTTAGAGCTGGATTGCTAATGTGACCGAATAGTGTAAATAAATTGCTAAAAAAATGTTGATGTTGATGGTAAACATAGTGACAAATAACAATGCTAACAACAAGTATTGAGATGGTACTGTGCCTTTATTTACAGCCAAAATAAATTATTCATACCCTTGGCAAATTTTGACTTAAAGTTACTTTTATTCAACCAGCAAGTTCGGATCCAAGTTTGGATCGGAAATGACACAGGCTTCTCTCAAAAGATAATAGGACGATGTACAAGAGACATCATTTTGGAAAAAAATATTTCTCAGCTTTTATTTACATTTGAACAATAAGTGGCATGTCCAAAATTATTCATACCCTTTGCAAACTGTCACAGTCTATGGGAAAATCCAAAGTTCTATACCATTCCATATAGTCCAAGCTCTTTTAAAGCATCCTAATTACCCTGATTCATTGGGAACAGCTGTTTTAATCAACTCAACAGGTGAAAAACAGAAGCTCTCTGCTGTAGGTTTGTGGACAGTCATTGTGGCTGCTCACAAGTCAGGAAAGGGCTATAAGACCAAATCTAAATATTCTGAAGTTCCAGTGGCTACAGTCAAAGTATAATTAAAAAATACAAGACTTCCACACTGTGAAAAATCTCAGAGGATGTGGTCGGAAGCCAAAAGCGACACCTGTGCTGGCCAGGAGAATAGTGAGAGAGGTAAAAAAGAATCCAAGGATCACCACTAAGGCCATCCTGATCAATCTGGGCTCTACTGGTGGCAACATCTCAAGGCAGACAGTCCAATGGACACTGCACACCACTGGGTTCCACGGGCACAGACCAAGGAGGACACCACTTCTCCAGATAAGGCACACAATAGCCCGCTTGTCCTTTGCAAATGCTCATCTGGACAAAGAAGGACACTTCTGGTCTTGTGTTTTATGGTCAGATGAAACAAAAAATTGAATTGTTTGTCCACAATGATGCAGTCTTCATTTGGCGTAAAGAAGGAGAAGTCTTCAACACCAAGAACACCATCCCCACTGTCAAACATGGTGGTGGGAACCTAATGTTTTGGCAAAAACATTAACTTTTTGCAGTGGCCCAGCCAGAGTCCTGACTTAAATCCAATTGAGAATCTGTAGAAGGAGCTAAAGATCAGGGTGATGGCAAGGAGACCCTCCAACCTGAAAGAGTTGGATCTCATCGCTAAAGATGAATGGGCAAAAATACCAGTGGAGACATGCAAAAATCTGGTCAGCAATTATAAGAAGCGTTTGATTGCTGTAATAACCAATAAAAGCTTTTCTATTGATTATTGAGAAGGGTATCAATAATTTTGGACATGCCCTTTTTGTTCAAATGTAAATAAAAGATGAGTATTTTTTTTTTCCCACAATGATGCCTCTTGTACGTCGTCTTATTATCTTCTGGGAGACGTCTGTGCCATTTCTAACCAAAAAAAAAAAAAAAAAACTTGCTGGTTGAATAAAATTAACATAATTTATAAAAGTCATAATTTGCCAGGGGTATGAATAATTTCGGGCTTGACTGTATTTAGAATTGTAAGGGTAACATGGTGTAATTTGTTAACATTAGTTCATGTATTAACTAACTTAAATGAACAATGTGCAATACAGTTATTACACTATTTTGAAAATCTTTTTTGTTAGTTAATGAAAATACAGTTGTTTATTGTTGGTTCATGATCATTTTCAGTGATGTTAACAACAAAAAACAAACAAACTAAAATTAAAACGAAAACTGAAAATGTAACAATAAAGCTCATTCAAAATATTACTGCTATGTAAATATAATTTAGATTTACATTTAGACATTTAGTAGAAGCTTTTATCCAAAGCGACTTACAAAGAGGACAATGGAAGCAATCAAAATCAACAAAAGAGCAATAACATGCGAGTGCTATGACAAGTCTCATTTTGCCTAACGCAGTACACGTATCAATATCAACACGTAAAAATAGATAGATAGAATACAACAAGAACAGTGAAGCTAGTGTTCCCCTTCAGTCTAATCACTTCAACGTTACATTGGGATCTTGCTTGAGAGACCAATCATCTCTGAGCCTTATTCAAAAGGCCAATGAAAATTGGCAAGTGGAACGTGCGTGCCGGCCACGCCCCCGTACATACGGGTATATAAGATGGCGGCGCGCACCTCTCAGTCAGACTTTTGCTTCAGAGCTGATGCATCGAGCCTCTTCTGACGCAACTAAAAACAGAAGAAAAGAAAAAAGAGTTCTTGAGTTTATGCTCTCTCCCGCCGGTGTGCTGCCAAAACCTAAGAGAGTGATTTCTAAAAGAGCTTCTTGGCGGCTGCCGGTGTGGTCCCTGCGGGCAGCCGTTTTCACGGCTTCAAAAAGCCTTTTTGCCTTCCAGCGAGCAGCCCCGGTAAGTGCACACTGCCCCACAGTTCCTCCCTGGGCAATCCGGGGGTCATAAAAGAGCAATTTCTCGCGGCCGATCAGACGTTCTTTTCAGAATGGCTCTTCGGCCGTGCGTTTCTGGATGTGGTAGTTTCCTCACTCCTGCGGACGGACATGAACGCTGCCTCACGTGCTTGGGCTTTGAGCACACTCAGGCAGCGTTCACGGATGGATCATGCCCGCACTGTGAGAGCATGTCCATGGCCACGCTGAAGTCCCACCGCTCGTTCGCGAGCCGGCTCCCCCCGCCCCCCTCCCGCGGCCGGCTGTTGAACCACCAATGTTTTTCGGCCGCCGCGAGGAGGCCCGGGGGGGACATCCAAGTTATAGTAGAGAACAATCCGCCGGCCCAAAAAGCCCCGCGGTCGTCTCTATCTCAGTGTGGCCCCGTCGAGCTTCCGCAGCAGTACGCTTCCCCGCCCACCGGGCTGAGCGTCTCCTTTGGGGCTCCTGCGGAGGATGAGATGTCAATCACAGCATCGGAGGGAGAGTCAGATGGTGAGGCCTCCGCTCCTTTGGTGCAGCGCTGCCCCTTCGGAAGCGGACGCCGAACTATCGGCTATGCTCCTCCGGGCAGCCAGGGGGATAGGCTTGGAGGTTCCTAGTGAGCCTCCGGCCGATCCCTCTAGGCTGGATGACTGGTTCCTGGGGAGGGCACCGGCGGCCCCGCCGCGCTCTCCCCCGGTTCCTTTCTTCCCGGAGGTGCATGAGGAGCTGACAAAATCGTGGCGCGCTCCGTATTCGTTTAGAGCGCGCTCCAGCTCCTCTCCCCTCGCCACTCTCGATGGCGGGGCAGCCAAGGGGTACGTGGCGATCCCCCAGGTTGAGCGCGCTGTGGCAGTGCACCTTTGCCCACGCGGCGCTGCCACCTGGCGGGGTCATCCGCGTCTCCCTTCCCGAGCTCTCTCTGTAAGCTCTCCTCCGGCCTTACTGAGCGGGCTTTTCACGCCGCCGGGCACGCTGCCACCGCCCTGAATGCCATGGCTACACTCCAGGTGTACCAGGCGTAGGCTCTCAAACACCTGCACGAGAGTGGTCCTGATCAAGGCGCATTTGAGGAACTCCGCGCCGCCACCGACTTCGCCCTCCGGGCCACGAAGGTCACGGCGCGTTCCCTTGGTCAGGTGATGTCCACCTGCGTGGTCCAGGAACGGCACCTATGGCTGACCCTGGCTCAGATGGCAGAGGCCGACACAGCGCGTCTCCCAGGGCGGCCTATTCGGTGACACCGTGGAGGATTTCGCCCAGCAGTTCTCCACGGTCCAGAAGCAGACGGAGGCCATAAAACATATCTTGCCCCGCCGCGAAGTAAGAACAACCCTTCCGCCGCCGGGGCCCCCGCCTCCGCCTGCTCGTCGCCGAGGGCGTCCCCCCATGGCTCCTCAACCAACGCCAGCTCCGTCCCCTGCTGAGATCCACGAAGCGAGACTCGCAGCCCGACGTCGAGCATTCCCGTGGGAGAGGGGCGCCGCCCGCTTCTCAGGGTCCTGCGAAGAACACCCGCAGGCGAGCTACGAAGCGTCCCTGAGACGGGCACCCCGGATGTGAAGAAATCTGCTCTTTGGGGGCGAGGACATCTGCGAGATCTGTTGTGCGAACAGAGGGACCTGGTGGTCCAGCACCTCAGCCGTCTGGGCCTTCAGGTCAACCGAGAGAAGAGCAAACTCTCCCCAGTGCAGAGGATCTCTTTTCTCGGTGTGGAGCTGGACTCGGTCGAAATGAAAGCCCGCCTCACCAACGAGCGCGCGCTGTCGGTGCTGAAGTGTCTGGGAAAAATCAGACACAAGACAGCGGTTCCTCTCAAAACATTTCAGAGGCTCCTGGGGCATATGGCAGCTGCATCCGCGGTTACGGCGCTGGGCTTGCTTCATATGAGACCGCTTCAGCGCTGGTTACACGATCGAGTCCCGAGATGGGCATGGCACCATGGCACACTCCGGATTGGCGTTTCCCCGCAGTGTTGCCGCCTATTCAGCCCGTGGTCTGACCCTGCTTTCCTATGGGCAGGAGTGCCCCTGGGACAGGTCTCCAGGCATACCGTGATCTACACGGATGCCTCCACCACGGGTTGGGGTGCTGTATGCAACGGGCTAGCAGCATCGGGCTCCTGGACAGGACCTCGACTGCAGTGGCACATCAATTGCCTCGAGTTGTTGGCAGTGTTTCTGGCTCTTCGCCGCTTCCGATCGGCGTTGCGTCAGAAACACGTGCTTGTTCGTACCGACAGCACTGCGACCGTAGCCTACATCAACCGCCAGGGTGGTCTTCGCTCCCGTCGCATGTCTCAACTCGCCCGCCATCTGCTCCTTTGGAGTCAAACGCGGCTGAAATCGCTACGTGCCATTCACATTCCAGGGGAACTCAACCGTGCAGCCAATCAGCTCTCACGGCAATCCACCCACCCTGGAGAATGGCGACTCCACCCCGAGACAGTCCAGCTGATTTGGAGCCATTTCGGGGAGGCCCAGATAGACCTGTTTGCCTCCCCCGAATCCTCCCACTGCCAGCTGTTCTACTCCCTCTCCGAGGCCCCCCTCGGCAGGGATGCACTGGCACACAGCTGGCCTCCGGGGCCCAAGTACGCCTTTCCCCCAGTGAGCCTCCTTGCACAGACCCTGTGCAAGATCAGGGAGGACGAGGAGCAGGTACTGCTGGTTGCGCCACACTGGCCCACCCGGACCTGGTTCCCAGAACTTATTTCCCTCGCGGCAGCCCCTCCCTGGAAAATCCCCTTGAGGAAGGACCTTCTTTCTCAGGGGATGGGCACAATTTGGGGGATGGGCCTCAGACCTCGCTGGCCTCCCACAGGCCGTGATTAACACGATCACTCAGTCCAGGGCCCCCTCTACGAGGCAGGCCTGTGCACTGAGGTGGGGTCTGTTCGTCGACTGGTGTTCCTCTCGGGCAGAGGACCCCCAGAGATGCACGATTGTGCTTTCCTTCCTGCAAGAGAAGTTGGAGCGCAGGCTGTCCCCTTCGACTCTCAAAGTGTACGTCGCAGCCATTGCGGCGCATCACGATGCAGTGGATGGAACATCCCTAGGTAAGCACCCACTGGTCGTGAGGTTCCTCAGAGGTGCCAGGAGGCTCAATCCTCCCAGACCACACCTCATACTCTCTTGGGACCTCTCCGTCGCCCTCCGTGGCCTACGGGACGCCCCATTTGAGCCTCTCGCCTCAGTCGAGCTAAAATATCTGTCACTTAAGACAGCGCTCCTGACGGCGTTGGCCTCCATCAAGAGGGTAGTGGACCTACAAGCCTTCTCTGTCGGCGAAACGTGCCTAGAGTTCGGGCCCGGCGATTCTCACGTTATCCTGAGACCCCGGCCCGGTTATGTGCCCAAGGTTCCCACCACGCCTTTCCGCGATCAGGTGGTGAACTGCTGCGCTTCTGTGCCCGGTTCGCGATCTACGTACATACGTGGACCGCACTCTGCCCTTTAGACGCAGCCAGCAGCTCTTTGTCTGTTTTGGAGGTCAGCAGAAAGGGAATGCTGTCTCTAAACAGAGGTTGGCCCACTGGGTGGTCGAGGTGGTCTTATTTATATCAGGGAGAGCCATGATATGCCCCTTAGAGCCATGCCCCTTAGGACTTCGAGCCCACTCCACAAGGAGTGTTGCCTTGTCCTACGCGTTGGCTCATGGCGCCTCTCTAACAGACATCTGCAGAGCTGCGGGTTGGGCGACACCTAATACCTTCGCCAGGTTTTACAACCTCTGCGTAGAGGCCGTGTCCTCCCGTGTTTTAACATAGTCAGGTGAACGGGAGACCGGCTGGTGCCGGCTTGCTGCGCCATTCCTTCGAGATCCGTGCGCTATTCCCCAGCTGTTCCCTTCATAGCGAACCTGGGTCCTCCATGCCCCGCAGTCAGCCTAGTGCGGAGTAGGTACTGACTGTGCTCCTGCCGGGTCTCCTTCGCCCCGCAGGTTGTGGCAACATATCTCAGTATTCCCTCGGTCAGCCAGAAGGCCGTGGTTTCCCTCGTGTATCCCTAGACCTCTATGGATATATCGGATTCTCTCTTTCCACATGCAAAATATCTCATGTGCTCCGCCCCCCCGACCCCTGCTTCAGTACAACTGGCACCCCTGTGGGCCCCCTTGTTGGGCCCCAGGGCGTTGGGAAGGTTACGTTCGTACCCGCCTGCGGACACGTCCGCCTGTCTGCACGTGGCGTAGGGCGTAACGCGGCGTCAGGTTCGTGGCCTGTTCCATGGGTTTAAGTTCCCAATGTAACGTCGAAGTGATTCGACTGAAGGGGAACGTCTAGGTTACGTAGGTAACCCTCGTTCCCTGAAGGAGGGAACGGAGACGTTACATTCCCCTGCCACGACCTGACGTCGCGCTGACACCAACTCGATACGGCTCTTCAGCAAAAACCTGACTGAGTGGTGCGCGCCGCCATCTTATAAATCCGTACGGGGGCGTGGCCGTCACGCACGTTCCACTCGCCAATTTTCATTGGCCTTTTGAATAAGGCTCAGAGATGATTGGTCTCTCAAGCAAGATCCCAATGTAACGTCTCCGTTCCCTCCTTCAGGGAACGAGGGTTACCTATGTAACCTAGACGTTATTTTTTTATTTGTATTTGTTTCTAAGAAAACAAGCAGTACGTAAATGAATAGAGTATAAGTCTAAAAGGGATTTTTTTTAGAGAGTAGAATTAGAATAGAGATTGCTAGTGTTAGAGGGTCAACTAAAGATGGAAGAGATGTGTTTTTAGCTGATTTTTGAAGATTTTTGAAGAAGGTTTGGCTAAATGAGACTTGACATAACACTTGCATGTTATTGCTCTTTTGTTGATTTTGATTGCTTCCATTGTCCTCTTTTGTAAGTTGCTTTGAATAAAAGCATCTGCTAAATAAATAAATGTAAATGTACTGCAAAAGCTTGATATTATTGGAAGATAAAACCATTATATATTTAAAAAGTTGTTGTTTTTTAATTTATAAATAAATGAATTTATAATTTTCTTAATACAGTAGAACTGTATTATTGTGAAATATTATTACAAATAAAATTTTTGACCATGCGCACCACAAAACCAGTCTTAAGTAGCACAGGTATATTTGTAGCAATAGCCAAAAATGCATTGTGTGGGTCAAAATTATAGATGTTTCTTGCCATTAAGTAATGTACATTTCCTACCATACATACAATATATCAAAAACATGCATTGCTAAGAACTTTATTTGGACAACTTTAAAGGCCATTTTTTCTCAATATATTGATTTTTTTGCACCCTCAGATTCCAGATTTTCAAAAAGCTGTATTTTGGCCAAGTATTGTCCTAACAAACCATACATCAATGGAAAGCTTATTTATTCAGCTTTCAGATGATTTAAAAATAAAAAATAAAAAATGACCCTTATGACTGGTTTTGTGGTCCAGAGTCACATATCTCATTTCTCTTTAAATACATCTTAAATTTGATCATAAATAATAATAAATATCAGGAAAATAACACTCAACACAACAACACCCTTCACAAAATCCAGTTTAAAAATGCATCTTCTTTCTTTCTTCCTTTCTTTAATTATTTTTTGTAATCATACAAAACACTGTGTACATGAAAGCATTCAAGTATGTTGAAATGTGTTTTAAGTCGTTGAAATTGTATTTAGTCGGTGTTTAGCTGAAGGCTGTGTCAGCTGAATGTATGGTTCAGTAAACCTGTTAAACTGCAAGGTATTTATATTTTGAATGTGACACCATTTCAATTCAACCAGAAGAATCAAACCTTTAAGGCGTTTACACTGATTTAACAGATTTTTCACCTTTCATTTTCTGTATTACTTATTCAAACTGAGCTCTGCTTATGTACTGCATCCTCTTCAAAATATGCATCATGACCCGGATTGCGTCTCATATCCATTTCTTTTGTCTCCACAGGTAAGCCTGTTTCCTGTTTATAGAGGGCTTCATGTTGAGAGTAAGGTCTGTGTCGCTGTTGGGGAGGATTCATCCTTGTTGTGTTGTCTGACTAATGGAGGCAGAAGGTAAAGTCATTTTAGTGACTAATGCAGAGCAGCGCTCCTGCGAGGTTTCCCAGTTTGGAAGTACATCTACTTTATGTTTAATGCAAGGGATACACATATTTTATGGATACTCTATTAACATTTTCGTTTTGGCATTTGTGTCACAATGTGGTTTCTTTTTATATTTTCTCCATGGATAAATGAAAAAGGAAAATGTCACTCCGTCTCTTAAAACCGTCCTCATCCCAGTTTCTCAAGAGTACCCTTGTGAAAAAGAAGTGCACTTAAAGGATAACTATTGCCAAAAGGCAACCTGGGCTGTTTTTTTTTTTTTTTTTTTCCTATAAATGAGACAAACTTTTATCTAAAAGCATAATTACGACAAACGTGCTGTTTTTGAGATTGACCGTGATTTCGTTTTGTGGTCAATGGCCGATGAATGGGAAAACTAGGGGCATAAATTTGAGCGCATCAAAATCGATATTTTTACAACACATTGTTTGTGTACACAGAGTTTACTAAAAAGAAAGGTTCTGAACAACTCACTTTCACTGTTTGAGTTTCCGCTCACGGCCGTCTTGCCAGTCAAGAGGTGTCGATCTCCGAATGCGAGGATGGATAGCTCCTAAAGCATATTTCCATATAAATGCACGGCTAATTCGTTGATTTGTCGCAAGTGAAAAACAATATTAACCTTCTAGTTGTAAAAAGAGCCTCATATAAGCCTAATATTTCATCCTATGGAGTCCATTCATTCGCATTCGGAGATCGGCACCCCTTGACTGGCAAGACGGCCGCGAGCGGAAACTCAAACAGTGAAAGTGAGTTGTTCAAAAACTTTCTTTTAAGTAAACTCTGTGTACACAAACAATGTTCTCAATGCTCGAGTTCATGTGTAGAGACCCAGGCGATACTTCGAGCAAAGTTTCATGGTGTGTTGAGCCTTCTTAGTGTTGTAAAAATATCGATTTTGATGCGCTCAAGGTTATGCCCTTAGTACTCCCATTCACCGGCCATTGACTACAAAACGAAATCACGGTCAATCTCAAAAACGACTCGTTTGTCGTAATTATGCTTTTAGATATATGTTTGTCTCGTTTACAGTAAAAAAAAAAAACAGCCCAGGTTGCATTTTGGCAATAGTTATCCTTTAAAGCCATAGTTAATGTACTCACATTCAAGCCATCCAAGAACATAAGTTTGTTTTTTCATAGGAACAGATTTGGAGAAATGTATCATTTGCTCACCAATGGATCCTCTGCAGTGAATGGGTGCCGTCAGAATGAAAGTCCAAACAGCTAATAAAAACACAATAATCCACAAGTAATCCTCACAACTCCAGTACATCAATTAACATCTTGTGAAATAAAAAGTTACATGATTATAAAAAAAAAAAAAACTTAACTTGAGAAAGTCCTCAAAATAATATTGCTGCTTTCTCCAGTTAAAAAGTTGTCTAATCTGAATCAGGGGAGACATTTTATGAATTATTTATTTATATTTTGGCCGGAAGTGATGGTTTAAAGTCAAAAATGTCTTAATGATGAAATTGTTTTCACCTCATGAGATGTTAATCGATGGACTGGAGTTGTGTGGATTATCAGGATATTGTTATCAGCTGTTTGGACTCTCATTCTGGTGGCACCCATTCACTGCAGAGGATCCATTGGTGAGCAAGTGATGAATAAACAAACTCCTTCAGGGAACGAGGGTTACAATACGTAACCGAGACGTTCCCTATCAGTCGGTCTCTTCGACGTCTCGTCGAGACCGACGAATTGGGATCCCTAACAAAGCGCCGTGGCTGCTGCCCCTTCCAGTGTCCTGAGCGGGCCTCCTGGGTCCCGTTACTGGCCTGGCCAGGGGCTCGCATCAAGGAGAGCCAGTCACTGTATAACATAGCACCACCCATTTCAGTGAAGCTGGAGCACTGGGAATATGCGGAGCTCGCATCCTTCCGATAGGAGGTTCGGAGCAATACACATATAACTCAATTCAGGATATATGGAAGATTGGAGGTGATTGAACCCTCATATACTGGTAGAAGATCTACCGGGGAAACACACAGCCTCTAGGGCGCAATGTGGGTATTCGTAAGAGATGCAGTTAAGTCTCAACGTAGAGCCTAGCCCTCTACCGGTTCTTAAGGATTCATCGAGTGAGGGCCTGACTCCTGACGTTCCGCTACGTCGGCTGTCAAGCTCAGCGGAGGAACTCGACAGAGCTACTCTCAGGTTACTCTGGAGCAGTATAGCAAGCCGACCCGAGGCCTCTCTATGCCTCTACCCATTTGAGGTGAGAACACAGGAGGAGACTGCGTCTACACAAAGGCTATAGAACCTCGTGAATGTGTTAGGGGTCGCCCAGCCCGCCGCTCTACAAATTTCATTTAGCGAGGCGCCACGAGCCAACGCCCAGGAGGATGCAACACTCCTAGTTGAGTGTGCTCTGAAAGAAACTTCAGCTCTACTGACTGCAAAGGCTCAAAGGGAGTCTGCTGCAGTGCTGTGAGCACTAGCGACAGGTCCCAAGAGGGCACAGAGGGGGGCCTAGTAGGATTTAACCTTCTGGCGCCCCTAAGAAACCTGGTGACCAGGTCGTGCTTCCCTACCGACCTTCCTTCTATGAGGTCGTGGTTAGCAGAGATAGCAGCCACATAGACTTTAAGGGTTGATGGGGAACGCTCCAACTATGCGCAGGGACCCCGTCCGGGCGTCTCGTTGACGGTCCGGAGCGGGGTCAGAGCGTCTGTGTGTTGTGTGTGTGAGACGCTTACCTGCGCATGAGCCGATGGTGCGTGAGTAGTCCGTCTCGCAGCACTCTCGAACCGCCCATCATCGCTCGCTGGTGAGGGGGGAGGACGGGTGAGGCGCAGGGATGACCCGCGCGCTCCCCGCAGTCCCCTGTGGGGACCCAGAGATAGAGAAATTTGCTCTTTTGTCGAGAATTTGGGTAATTTGGGGAAAAAACAAACAAAAACAAAAGATTATCTACCCGGCCCTCCTCCAGGGGAGGGAGTGGTGCGGTCACCATCTCCCGAAGAGCAGCATCCTCCATCTCTTGCTCTTGCGCTTCCCACTGGTCTTTGTGGGGGCCTGGACGGGCTGGGCGGCTGCTCGGCGACCGGCTCCACGGCGCCGTTGTGAAGGCTGCTGCGATGGCTGCTGTGGAGCAGAAGCTGAGGGCCGCCCTCGGCGACGAGCAGGCTGAGGTGCCGTCGGCGGCCGGGTGGAGGCAGCAGCTGCACGCCGGGGCAGGATGTGACTGATGGCCTCAGTCTGCTTCTTGGCGGAAGAGAACTGCTGGGCGAAGCTCTCCACTGCGTCGTAGAAGAGGCCGGTCTGGGACACCGGGGTGTTGAGGAACCTGGTTTTATCACAGTCCCTCATATCTGCCAGACACAGCCAGAGATGGCATTCCTGGACCACCATGGTGGACATGGCACGACCCAGAGACCGCGCGGTCACCTTCGTCGCACGTAGCGCGAGGTCCGTGGCGATGCGAAGTTCACGGAGAACTTCTGGGTCGTGACCACCCTCGTACAGGTCCTTCAGTGCCTGAGCCTGATGTACCTGTAGCAACGCCATAGCGTGTAAGGCGGAACCAGCGGCGCCGCAGGCCACATAGGCACTGCCGATCAGGGCCGACGAGTGCCTACAGGCCCGGGAAGGGAGCAACGGATTGTTGCCCCGCCAAGTGGAAGCGGCGCCCGGACACAGTTGCATCGCGACCGCACGCTCCACCGGCGGGACCGCCGTATAGCCCCGCGCTGGCCCGCCATCGAGGGTGGTGAGGAAGTCCCACTCGAGCGGTTTCGGGCAGTGAAAGGTGCCGTCCACGTTCGGGTGAGCTCTTCATGCACCTCCGGGAAGAAGGGCACCGGGGTGGGGCGCTGAGAACCAGCGCGAGCCACCCCGAGATACCAATCATCCAACCGGGAGGGATCGGGACATGATGGAGGATTCCATTCAAGCCCTACCCTCTCGGCGGCCCGGGCAAGCATAGCCATCATCTCCGGGTCGGTATCCGGCACCGCTGACCGCCCAGCGGACGACAGTGTGCAGTCATCCTCCCCAGAGAAGTCTGGCTCTCCCTCCGATGCCGCGACCGACATCTGTTCGTCGGGGGGAGCCCAAAGGTAACGGGCGGTACCCCTAAAGAAGGTCCAACCCGCTCCCCTGAAAGCTCCGGTGGTGACGGAGCGTTGGTGGAAGGAGGAACCCCCGCCGATGGAAGTGGCGGGGAATTCCTCACCGTCACCGTCACACCGAACAGCCCCCTGCTTCCAGAAGTAGCACCCCCCCCCCCCCCCTCGGCTTTTGCCTGGAGGAACGCTCGATCTGGGCAGAGGGACTGGAACCCCGCCCCTTTGCAGGAAGCGGAGTCTGGTCTGCAACTCCGTGATGGTCATTTTCCCACAAAGGGGGCATGACTCATCCACGAACGCTGCCTCAGCGTGTTGAGTGCCCAGACACGTGAGGCAGTGTGCGTGGCCATCACCTGGCGCCAGGAAACGGCCGCATCCAGAAACACACGGGGAAAAAGGCATGATGTAAGTGCCTCGTCTTTATAAAGACGTTCACCCGCTGAGTCTCTTTGAAATTCAATCTCTTAGGAATTTGCTCTTTTAGTACTGAAGCGCACAGGGGAAATGGCCGCAGCAACACAGAAGGTGGGTGGTGCAAACCAGCTGTGTGCTTCCACTCGACACAGAAGACCACCACCGCTGAAGCGCCGTGCCACCAACACAAAAAGAAAAAGAGACGTTGGTTTTCTTTGAAGAAAAAACAGCTTCGATGACTCGTCTTAGTGTAGACTGGTCCAGCTCCGAAGCGAAAGCTTGTCTAATGCATGCACCTGCTGCGCATTATATGCTCACGCTGTGATCAGCTGCAGCTGGCTGCAATCATGCATGCCAATATTCATTGGCTCGTTTGTATACACACGAAGTAGATTGGTCTCTCTAGGCGAGATCCCAATTCGTCGGTCTCGACGAGACGTCGAAGAGACCGACTGATAGGGAACCTCTGCAGTGAATGGGTGCCGTCAGAATGAGAGTCCAAACAGCTGATAAAAGCATCACAATAATTCACAAGTAATGCTCAAAACTCCAGTTCATCAATTAACATCTTGTGAAATGAAAAGTTACATGTTTGTGTTGCATGATGTTTTTATCAGCTGTTTGGATTGTCATTCTGATGGCACCCATTCACTGCAGAGGATCCATTGGTGAGCAACTGATGAATAAACAAACTCATCTACATTTTGGATGGTCTGAGGAAGTACATTTTTACCACATTTTTGCAATATTTGGTGAACTATTCCCTTAAATGTGTTCAATTGTGTGCACTTGTAGCTTACTTAAAATCTTAGAAGTATATATTTTTAAAGTATAGTATTTCAGCAATATGTAAAGCTAAAGTTTACTTCTTTTTTACAAGGGTGTAGTCATTGGTTCAGTGCTTTTTGTATTCCAGAAGTTCCAGTTGTAGTGTGTTTATCACCATCCAGCAGTCTAATGAGTGTGCGTGAGGAAAAGTAAGGCGACAAATCTTTTCTCTGGTCAAAAGCCGTATAATGAAGTAGGCCGTGTTTCCCAGAGGACTCATAATTTTGGCGTGTCCACTCGCCAGACTGCGATGTGCTCCGGTATCCTCCACAGAGCAGAACATAAGTTACTTTGCCCCATTCTCATTGGCAGGATTAATCTGACATTATGCAAGCTGTTAGAGCATTTTATTATTATTATTTTTAATTTATTTATTTTGCGGTGAACAAAAACTGGCATCACAACTTGGGAAGAGGAGCTTTTTGTGATAATGGCCAAGATGAAGAATTTGCATGATCCTGAAGACCATGTTAGGGTTTATTTACTATTCCAGTAGAGACTGGCTTACAATATTCTGCAACAAAGTTAAAGCCTTTCTGTACAAAACACTGACAAAATTAGAGAAATATGTTTTTGGTGGTCAGAATTTCCCTAGAAACAGATGTAATATTAATATTTTAGAAATGGAGCTGCTTATGGTTATGCTCGAGGAGTTTGTTGGCAAACTTTAACACCCGAGTCTGGCAATTTGTGATACTTGCAAAGGCATTATTAGGGCGCAATGCCCAAAACATTGAAAACAAATCCAGCAAGTATTTTTTTAATAGCCTACTAAATTCTAAATAAAACTTATAAATACCCAGCAAGCCATTGTGTCAAAACGGTCTATAACTGGATCAATAACAAATTAAAGTGTTTATTATAAAGAAAAGAAAACGTCTTTTGATAACCTGGTTTAAAACACATTAGAAATGTAATATTTGTATTCATGTTGGTTTATATTATTTAGAAAAAATGTACACCATTTTAAAGAAAACCAATAGATCCTCTGCAGTGAATGGGTGCCAACAGAATGAGTCCAAACAGCTGATAAAACATCACAACAATCCACAAGTAATCCACACCACTCCAGTCCATCAGTTAACGTCTTGTGAATTGAAAAGCTGTGTGTTTGTAAGAAACAAATTAACAAAACTATCATTAAGATCTTTTTAATTTTAAACCGTTGATTCTTGCTAAAATTTGAGTCCAAAATGCATATGATTCTCCTTTAAAAAAAGTTGCCTTGTTTGAATGTGAGTGATATGCACAGATCAACTAACTATTACAAACAAAATCAATCCATAACAGTTCTGAACAAATATGTGGGTGGTTTTTGCTGTCAGAGGACAACAGGGAATGCAGGAATCTATATTATTGATTATGGGCTTGTATTTTGACGAGAAGCTGAGATTTAAAGTTAAAATGTCTTAATGATGGATTTGTTTTTACAAACACAGCTTTTCTGTCAGTGTATGTTGCATTTATTTGATTTTGAATTAATAATAAAAGGAGAAATTAAGAAAACTACATTGGCTGAGAGAGCTTGCAACTTAAGAAAACACATGCAAATAGAAAAAACACTAGCAAAAAAAAAAAAAAAAAAAAAATCATCAGTTTGACCATACATGTGCTACAAATACTCACGCTGCAAATGCAACACAATCATATACAAAAACGTGCTGCAAACACTCACAAAACAACCAAATACAGAAAGACTGTGAAAATACTCACTACACAACCAAATACAGAACCGTACTGCAAAAAAAAAACAGAAACTTTGAAAACACGCTGCAAATACTTACAATGCAACCAAGTACAGAAACTCACAACACAACCAAAACATAGAGATGTGATTTGAATACTCACAACATAACCGAATATAGAAATGTGCTGCAAATAGTCACAACCATATACAGAAACACACTGCAAAAGCAGAAACATGCTGCAAATACTCACAACAGAATTAAATATAGAAACACGCTGCAAATACTCACAATGCTACTAAGTACAGAAACTCACTAGAAATACTCACAACACAACTAAATACAAAAATGCGCTGCAAATGCAGAAACATGCTGCAAATTCTCACAACACAACCAAATATAGAAATGCGTTTAAAATACTCACAACATAACCAAATACAGAAATGTGCTGCAAATACGCACAATGGAATCAAATACAGAAACACACTGCAAATACTCACAATGCAACCAAGTATAGAAACTCGCTGGAAATACTCACAACACAACCAAACATAGGAATGTGCTTTGAATACTCACAGCATAACCAAATACAGAAATGTGCTGCAAATAGTCACAACCATATACAGAAACACACTGCAAAAGCAGAAACATGCTGCAAATACTCACAACACAAATAAACACAAAAATGAGCTGCAAAAACAGAATCATGCTGCAAATACTCACAGCAGAATCAAATACAGAAACACGCTGCAAACACTCACAACATAACTAAATGCAGAAATGATGCAAATACACACAACAGAATCAAATATAGAAACACGCTGCAAATACTCACAATGTGGCTGGATCGCTGGATCAGATGTGGACAGGCTGGATCGCGTCCTTCGCCAGTAGGATCGCGACCTCCGCAGTCAGGACAGAGGCACGCATGCCCGAATGAACAAAAGTGTAAAGGGTACCTCTGAACCTGGGCGGACGCCTGGTGAGCTGAAACGCAAAGCCGGGCCGTACCGTCCGTATCAACCACCGTAGTGGTATCAAGGGAACGTTGACCGACGTGACCATGGTGGGGCAGCCTAGGGGGAGACATGGAAGGAGACTGAACCCAGAAGGATGTACATCCTGGAGAAGAGTCTAACTGCACTAAGCAGCGCTTACCTTCTTCCCTGGTTCCCGCGCTGGCGACAGAGGGCTCCGAGTCCGGTTCCGAGGAGTGTAAGTACTGCTCAGGAAGGAAACTCGGGGCCGAGGCCCCAGAGGTGAGAAAACTAGCTCTTTTTGTGAAAATGTGGGTACCGTCGACCGATGGGCCGACGGCAGCATTGAAGTACACAGTGGCTCCCGGCCCTCCACCGGGAGCGGGAACGTTGATGTCATAGTTCCCTGAAGAGCAGTCTCTATCACCTCTGGGTTGCCCGTGTCAGGGACATTTCGCAGCTTTCTTGCGGGTGTTTCGGGCCGGTCCCTGTGCCGCGGGCGGCACCGCTTTCCCGCGGCTAGCTCTGCGCTTGCGGGCCCTCTCCGCCAACCTGGCGTTTTGGGCCTCTGCGGGGGTCAGAGCTGTTGATGTTGCAGCCGCAGGGGGGCGCCCTCGGCGACGGGCAGGCAGAGGCTGAGCCACCGGCGGCGGGATGGGTGCTTTGCGGCGGGGCAGGATGTGTTTGATCGCCTCCGTCTGCTTCTGTACTGCCGAGAATTGCTGGGCAAAGTCCTCGACAGTGTCGCCGAATAGGCCACTCTGGGAGATGGGAGCGTCGAGAAAGCGTGCTTTGTTGGCGTCTGCCATCTGGGCCAGAGTGAGCCATAGATGTCGCTCCTGGACCACAGCCGTGGACATCACCTGACCAAGGGACCGTGCCGTGCCGTGACCTTCGTCGCCCGAAGGACGAAGTCGGTGGCAGCGCAGAGTTCCTGCATAACTCCCTGGTCAGAACCACCCTCGTGCAGCTGTTTTAATGCTTGGGCTTGGTAGACCTGTAAGGTCGCCATAGCATGCAAGGCCGAGGCAGCCTGGCCAGCGGCGTGCAAGGGCGGACGAGCGCTCACACGCCCTGGACGGGAGATGCGGCCGATCCCGCCAGGTGGCGGCACTGCCACAGCGCGCTCGACCTGAGGGATCGACACATATCCCCTGGCTGCCCCGCCATCGAGGGTGGCGAGGGGAGAGGAGCCGGGCAGCGGGCAAGATGAAAATGGTGCCCGCCACGTTTTAACCCCAGGAACCAGTCGTCCAGCCTGGAGGGATCGGCCGGAGGTTCAGTAGGGACCTCAAGGCCGATCCCCCTGGCGGCTCGGAGGAGCATAGCCGAGAGCTCTGCGTCAACCTCCGATGGAGCAGCGACCACGGAGGGGCGCTGCGCCGCCGGGATGCCATCCTCAATCTCAGACTCTCCCTCTGATGCTGCAACAGACATCTCTTCCTCCTCATCGATCCATGAACGCTGCCTCAGCATGATCGCGGCCCAGACATGTGAGGCAGTGTTCATGTCCGTTCAGAGAGGTGAGGAAACTGCCGCACCCAGAAACGCACGGCCGGAAAGCCATTCTTAAAAGAACGTCTTACACAGCCGTGAGAAATTGCTCTTTTAGTCCCGGTCTGCCCAGGGAGGAAACCGCGGCACCACTGTGCACTCAATGGGGCTTGCTCGCTGGAGAGCAGGAGGCTTTGTTGAGGCAGTGAAAACGGCCGCCCGCAGGAGCCTGCCGGCGGCTGCTGGGAAATCACTCTTTTAGATGTTGCTCTTTTTCGATCGGCAGCACACCAACGGGGAAGAGCAGCAGCAACGTTGTCTTTTAGAAAGTCAGGCTCGAGCATGTAGAGGCTCTGAAAGTGAAAATCTGAATGAGTGGTGCGCGCCACCATCTTATATACCCATATGTACGGGGGAGTGGCTTGGCACACAAATACCACTCGCCAATGTTCATTGGCCTTTTGAATAAGGCTCAGAGATGATTGGTCTCTCAGGTGATTCCCAATGTAACGTCGAAGTGATTCGACTGAAGGGGAACAAATACATGCTGCAAATATTTACAACACAACCAAATATAGAAACATGCTGCAAAAAAATACTCACAACACAACTAAATATAAAAAATGCGCTGCAAAAACAGAAATGTGCTGTAAATAATCACAGCACAACTAAATTGAGAAACACGCTGCTAAAACAGAAATACACAACAATGCAATATGTTTCTGTATTTGTGTTCTGAGTATTAGCAGTGAATGTCGGTATTTGATCACGTTGTGAGTATTTGCAGCACATGTATTGTCAAACTGATGATGTTTTCTTAATTTGCTTATTTTTTTCTATTTGCATGTTTCTTTTTTTGTGTGTTTTAATAAATCACAGATTCACAGGTCATCAACCCAGTTACTTTTTCATTTTTAGTTTCAGCTCCAGTAACTTTTAAAGGTTTGTTAAAAAAAATAAAAATAAAAAAATCAAAGAAAGAAAAAAATGACTGATGTAATGTTTCAGCATTTATTATAAAGAAAATCCTAGCAAGGCCTATCTATGCCTAAAGGCCCTTTTTGAGTTAGCTCTTTCATGACAGCTGAAGAAACTTCTAATTTAGCTTGATAATTCTTGAAATTCACTTTGAAGACTTCAGGAAATGACTAAACTTTACAGCTAAAATTTCAACTTGATTGAGTCATATGTTATTCTTTTCTTTACCTGTGCCACAAAAAAAAAAAAAAAAACTAGCCCTTGTTTGTTTTGTAGCGCTAGTGTGACAGGACGCGTTAGACCGAAAGGACCCAGAGGAAACCTTCCACGTGGTTCATTGTAAATTAATAAACAAAGAAGAAGAAAACGGTAATGAATTTACCAGGTCTGCTGGCACGGTTCCCCTGCACAGGAAATGTTGTTAGGCATGTCAACAAATCAGCTCTTGTAGACGGCACCGCTCATCATTAGAATAATTCAGTGTAATTAGTCAGTCTTTTTAATCACCTCAATAGACACAGCGTCCCAATACTTCCTCTGAAAGATAAATGGCTGTTTACCCAGCCGAGAAGAAACGGTGTACTCGCTGCTGCACTGCAAACTTTAAATGGCATGCTTGATTGTGTTTCTGACAGAGCATTGCGCTGAAAGATTTTCAACAAGAGCTCAGGACAGTTTGCAGACAGTGCAAGTGCCGTGTTTGCATTTATAGGGGGTCAAACCGAGTAAATAGTCTGTCTTTCAGCCCTCACCATGACTGAATGCTCCTGTAAGTTTGCAGTCTTACAGCCACGGATGAATATTTACAGATTCATTATTGAATTAGCAAGGTAATTACAGTTGAGTGGGTTGTTTTTAAGCGTCTTAAGCCTTGTGAACTTTCTTGGCACGAAATTTATCGGGACGAGTGGGGTCCTGACTGTGCATTTCATGTTTATTTATTCAGAATGAAAAAAAAAAGTTGTTTCTAATCTCTATGGCTGGATACATCTTATACAAACATTTGAATGGCACGTGTTGAATTATTAATGTCTACCTCATGTATGATTTATGATGGATTTCCCACTCGATGTGCTTCACAGCTCTGTTTTTTACATTTTAGCTTTAAGCGCACGGGCAGCAACTCATCGAGTGTGTTCATCTCATCTTATGTGGTAATGAAATCTCAAATATCATGTTTTCACATGAAATAAATATGCTCTCTTAGGGCTTTCTGATCAGGAGGTATGTTTATATGGAAGCTGTTCTTTGGCAGCTGCTTTTGAGAAAGCAAAACCTAGTGCGCTGCCTACAGAGAACATTTTATTTGCTCTTTTAATCTCAGATCTTTTCAAAATGAAGATCACAGATCTGCACATTTCTGAGAAATTCCTTTTATTAAAGGTTAATAAGAAAAAAGGTAGAATATTTAAATATAAAAGTTTAAAAATATATTTTTCAGGATAAAGTAAAAATGTCAAGTTATCTGATTTTCTAAGATATTTATTGACCTTGACAGATGACTTCTCTATGATTTAATTTCCTGTCTTCTGGTTTTTCTGCATGTTGGTTGCACCACATGACTTTGAAAATATAACACAGCATGTGCGCTTTATAGTGAATGTGATCCTGAAATGTATTGCAATAATCTAAATGAAAAAGTAATAAAAGATGGAGAACAAAGTGAAAAGCAGTTAGAAGCTTTGATTCCAGAAGTGTTTTTCTCATTCGTTTTTCTTATAGAGGGCTTTCTTTAAAAAAAAAAAACGTCTTTGTTAAAGAGTTGTAAGCCATTAACCAAATTAACCAGCTACAAGGTAAATTCCAGCATTATACACTTTTATTTAAAAAAAACGGACAAAAAGTGAGTTTACACTATTTCCAAGAACCACAATCCCATGAACAAAAATGACAGATGCGTATTTAAGCATGCTGATTGTGTATATAAAAATAACATGTTGTACATTTATTGTTAAATATGAATATAAATACACAAATATTTCAGTAGTTTGAGAGCGTAGGGAGACATCATTCTCAGTGCTTTATGTGTTAGTTTTCCCAAAAAAATTCCACTGTTAAATATTATAGCAATTACTGGGGTTCAAGCGTTTAAAGACATTTAAGCACAACAGGAAAAAGGCATTGTGTATTATTTAACAAGCCTATAACCAGCTATTTAAATTATTAAATAATATTAATAAAGAGCATTTTGGCAATTCCAGGTAATCTGTCGCATGTGCACAACTAGTTTCATGATGTTCTAGTTTAGGATTTATAGGCTGTTGGGTATATTTGGACATGCCCCTTTTCTAAACAACCTTTTTTTTTTTTTTTTTTTTTTGATAATAATTGATGTAGAGAGTCCAGAGAATTGTGCTGCAGTATTTGTATCAAAGTAGTTTGCAAAATATTTTTTTTTACACAATCAAGAATATGAAATTAACAAATTGATTGACAGGAGTGCTTCTTGAGGCAAATTTGCTCGGTGTGAGGAGATCTATCAAATTATATGAATATCGTGTGGATGTGTGAAACACCACGCAATTACAGAGGAGTAAAACTCATTAGCGCCATCAGATCAGCCTCCGTTAACCTTGTCTAATAGGTGCTTAAAAAAACGTATTGCCTGATCGGTCAGTCGGACTAACCAATGCTATCTCACGACCAATTCGTTAATATTTTACGAGGTGGCTAATTTGTACGAATTTGTACGACCTCACTCATAGGATTTTGACAATTTGTCTAAACCCCAATGAAGGGTAGGTTTAGGGGCAGGGTTAGGGGTAGGTCATTCGTACAAATTCATACAAATTGGGGAACCTGATTCAGCAAAAAGAGTGAGGTCGTACAAATTAGCCACCTCGTAAAATATTTACAAATTTCCATGAGATCGGGTTGGACTAAAGTGTGCGGAGTTATGGCCGTTTTAATGTTTTTTGCATGTTATAGTACCACCAAGTGGTCAAACTCCACTTTTTTTTCACTGTGACCTCAGATTTAACTCTTACGTATGTTTTGCGAGTTCGGCTAAACTGTCTCTTTCCATTCAAGAGTTATAGGCGCTTTAGTAAAAGTGGCTCCGCCCTTTGCAAACATTTTGGCGTCCTGTCATGACAGTGAGTCGAAAGTTCAACTTTTTTTGGAAATTATTGATATTCACTCTCCAAACAATCTTTCTGCACTGGTTTGGTTCCGATCAGGTGATGGCGTCGACCAACAATGCATTTTTCCTCAGATATGTATCTTGTATATAGATTTAACATCGTCCACTGCTAAATATACAGTAGTCTCAGCCTCAGACGTCACGCCCACGGAACGTTGGCTAAAAGTCTGATGCATATGGTACACTTAACTGGAAACACTTCAGGAATGTCGAAGTCATCATCTGATTAGTTGAATTTGATCGGATTTCCGGGAGACGCGAGTGTCGCGTTTATTTTCGGTCCGCCGGGAAACAAAGCGCAAACTGATTACTCGGCGTTTTGCAAAAATGTGCTTATACAGACGCCATTGTTGTTATACACATTTGCAACGTTCGCGAACAAATTACTGACTTACTGCTTGTTCTCCCTCTTCTTATTTAACTTTCAATGCTGGTTATTTCAATGACTGACTTGTTGTATGTCAGTCTGTTGTTGTGGGGGCATATCCATGCACCGAAACGTGACGTTGAACGACACAAACTGTGATTGAAATGTTGTTTGAAATGTCGGTCAAATGGAACTTATGGGCGGGCCTTGGCCAATGAAAGCTGCCATGAACTCCAGACCTTCAGCCGTCAGTCTGGCTATGCGAGACTAAATATACAGCATTAACTTAAGATAAATAAAGTTTGGTTCTACGCGAGAAACACAGACTATCTATAATACTTATAAGAAAACATCTTAAAATATAAATAGATGTAAAATTTGCATCATGCCACATTTGAAAATGTATATAATTATTACTGTATTTGCTTAAAACGCACTTTAAACCATTATCATGTGTCTGTTTGCTTTCATATTTCATGTGTAGAACAGTAGAAAAATGCTTCATTTTTTTTTTATATACGGAAGATCTAGAGAGTGAACGGGCTCTGACTCATAACACTCGCGCGCATGGAAGAAAACGGACAGTGTTCTCCTTCAGATCACATAATTCAGTGGAGAATTAATAGAAATTATATTAGGAATGTGAGAATAACCTCTGTTCTCAAATGCAATGATAACAAGAGCGCATCCTCTTCTCCCTCGTAATACTCTTCTTCTGTTTTCGTTTACACTGGTTTTCGAAACAGTGCCACCACTTTCGTCCTTTTGTGCAACAGCAGCTGCTCTGAGCACAAGATGTAATGCTCAAATCTTATTGGACTGCCGTGTTTTTGCATGTTTTTTCGCAAATGTTTTCGGCCTATTTGGAAACATCCATAGGAATCTGTTGTTTTATTCGATGTTCGTTTCACTTTTTCGCACACAGTGTGGAAAGGCCTTTATGGTTTGGTCGGCCCAATCAGTTTAATGTGGAGAATGCTGTGTTTTCTGAGGTCCAAGGTCAATGCAGCTGTATACCAGGACGTTTTAGAGCACTTCATGCTTCCTGCTGCTGACCAACTTTATGGAGATGCAGATTTAATTTCCCAACAGGACTTGGCACTCGCACACAGTGCCAAAGCTACCAGTACCTGGTTTAAGGACTATGGTATCCCTGTTCTTAATTGGCCAGCAAACTCGCCTGGCCTTAACCCCATAGAAAATCTATGGGGTATTGTGAAGAGGAAGATGCGATATGCCAGACCCAGCAATGCAGAAGAGCTAAAGGCCACTATCAGAGCAGCCTGGGCTCTCATAACACCTGAGCAGTGCCACAGACTGATCGACTCCATGCCACGCCACATTGCTGCAGTAATTCAGGCAAAAGGAGCCCCAACTAAGTATTGAGTGCTGTACATGCTCATACTTTTCAGTTGGCCAAGATTTCTAAAAATTGTTTCTTGGTATTGGTCTTACGTAATATTTTTCTGAGATACTGAAAATTTTCTGAGATACTGAATTTGGGGTTCTCATTAGTTGTCAGTTATAATCATCAAAATTAAAAGAAATAAACACTTGAAATATATCAGTCTGTGTGGAATGAATGTATACATTATACAAGTTTCACTTCTTGAATGGAATTAGTGAAATAAATCAACTTTTTGAAGATATTCTAATTATATGACCAGCACCTGTATGTGGAAATAATGCAGACTGACAGCTTTAACATCAGCACATTCCGTTGATTAACAACCTTGTAGCTTTGTTTTTAACAGATTATAAATTATCGTTCAACATCAGTTCCGCTATAGAGAAATATCAAGAATGTATGTGTGCTATGCATCATTGTTTACTGGAGTATTAGCTTAGCAACCAGCTAATGTCAAACTCTATAGAAATCAATTGTCAGTTCTCTCCTGTGATATTTCTGTCTATATATATAACGTTCCAAATGATTCACGTATGAGGGTTAGAATGCAGTCTGTGTATGCGGTTCGCCGTGAGGCAGCTGACTATGTTTTGGAACGGAGCTCATCTCTCAAGATGCTTCCACAAGGTTGAGCAGGCTATGAAAACGCCAGGTTGTTATGTGATAGAGCACTGGTGTGCAGCAGCGCTGAGCGGGGAGGTGAATTGTGGAGAAAAAGTCCTTTAATTCTCAGACTAACCGTCCTTGTGTATGTTAAGGCAAGAAGCGGCAGCTCTTGCCTGGAGGAATTTCTGCCTTTAAGTAGCCTGACCCGAGGAGTCAGATAAACACAGACCTCCATCCTTCTCTCATTCTATCATAACTGAAGTTACAGCCTTGCAAAATGTCAGAGTTAAGTGCTTTTGTCTCGCTGTGACCTGTCACTGCCGCTCTACGTGGCTAGACAGATGCTAACGTTTTTTATGTTGTATCTCTTTATAGCACAGGCCGTTACTGAAGACCATAGCTGGAATTTAAAACATAATTTGTAATGAAAAGGATTTTGTCATGGGGGAAAAATGCAGAAATTAAGCACATTCGACAGTGGTCTCTGATGTTTGGACCCAACTGTATTCATGTTATCGCTCCTCTTAAAGATTTCACTGTTCACTAGGCATTACTGCAGGCCCTTTCTGTAGCGGTAAGAGTTTGTTTTGGGCCGGATAAGAAGGTTTTCAGCAGGCTGATGCTTTACAAAGATCATTTCAGACGTGGTTTGGGGAAGCCACAAAGCTTAATCTCTCCCGACAGCCAACTCCAGACAATCAATCTCCTAGGAGAGAGAGTCGACGTACTGTCCATCTTCCCTGCTGTCTGATAGAGGGCTGAAGATGAGACATTTTTGGACTCCCCGGCATCTCTCGCTCTCCATTTTCATCTCTTTCTCTCTCTCTCTTTGCTCTGCTGCTCCCCATAGCACTCTGGGTTTATAACTGTTATGCTCCCTGTTAAGTTAATAATAGCTTGTAATCGTAGTAGTTACTATACTATTGTCACAAATTATAGCTGGTTGATGAGTGGAGATGAACAGGTTGGAACCGGAGTGAATTAATACTGCTATTTATTAAAGAAAATAACAAAGAACACGGAGCTGAACCAAACAGAAGTAACATATACATCGACGGACCAAGGGAGTGAGCAGACACAGTCTCTTTAAACACTACAAATGGGGCGTGGCTATAAACGAAATAACAGGATGACGAGGAGGAAATACAAATATGGGCATGACTAAACCAATACAGACAAAACCAGAAGGGGGAGACAAGGACTAAACCATATGAATAGGAAACATGGGGGGAAAAACACTAGGAAAACGGAACAGAAACAGACTCAAAGCCTGACAACTATAGAGCAAATCTTACTAATAATGTCCAGGTTACATTAACCCCAAAATTGTATGATAACAATCATATAATAACCAGTGTAATGATCAAGGGGTCATTGGATGCAAAACTCACTTTTACATGTTGTTTGAACATTAATGTGTGTTGGTAGTTTGTGTACACAACCACCCTACAATGAGAAAAATCCACCCAGTGGTATTTTTTTTAATCTTTAAAAGTAATATCCCCTTTTTAAAATCAGGTCATTCTCAGCTTCTTGTCATAATGACAGACAAGAAGCCCCCACAATAGTTGATGAGCGCCTTACCTTAGACCCGATCGCCATTGTGTGACTCAGGTGCAGAGGAAGACTCTAATTGAGCGATTGAGGTGTTTTGTTGTTGGATGTAATAATGAACATAGCAGTAGTCATTTACTCCCAACATCTGAGCCACTGAAGATGCAGAGGATAACGTTACTTTCGTTTTTAAAAAGGAAAGCACCGATCCCGATCTACATATGTGTCTATGTTCGTGCGAATTGTTCCTAATGCAGCTTCACCCACGGCAGAAGTGAGTATAAGGG
Source organism: Garra rufa (assembly GCF_049309525.1). Taxonomy (NCBI): domain Eukaryota; kingdom Metazoa; phylum Chordata; class Actinopteri; order Cypriniformes; family Cyprinidae; genus Garra; species Garra rufa. The sequence continues at coordinate 31,514,877 of NC_133374.1, forward strand.
TTTTTTATGCATCTTTGCAAACAGCCTTTCTTAAGAATGTGCTTGCTAAACGTGGCTAAATGTGGTTAAAGTAAACATTATGGCTCACACTCCCACATCAGAGAGGGGCGGGGCGAGCAGAGCTTATTTGCATTTAAAGGGACCCTGCAATAAAATGAGTTGATTTTTTTCAGAGCTGATTTTGACAAGGTAAAAGGGTGTTTTTTTTATACACTACTATTGAGAATTTTTAACCAAAGTATATTATAGACTTTTCATTAAGACCCTAAGGAATCATATGAACTTGTGGAAAATGGACATCCAATGACCCCTTTAAGGTCAAATCCTCACTATTAATTAACTATGAGCTATGAATCAATAAACTCCTACTAGTTGGTAAGGTAGTTAAGTTTAGGTATGGGGAAGAATTAATCTAAAATACGGTCATGCAGAATAAGGCATTAATACTTTATACGTACTGATAAAGAGCTTAAAAAAGTGTTGCCAAAAAATATTAAGCAAAAATGACACCAGAATGAATGAATGAATAAATAATGCCAATTTTTGTTTTCTTTTTGTCTGTTTACATAAAACCTTCACTAAAATGTACATTTTAGTACATAATTAACTTTGTTTGGTTTTATATATTATGCACTTCTTTTGAATATTATTCCATTATGATTTTTTTTTTTTTTTTCAAAAAAAAAATGTTTGATGAACAAATGTAAATATTCCATTTTCTATCAAAATTACTTTTTTTTTAATCAACAGTATTAAAGTAGATTTTTGGGTATATGGCTTTAACTCTAAGCTGTAATGTTAATAGGAGATGGATTTGCATAACGTCTAGGTTACGTAGGTAACCCTCGTTCCCTGAAGGAGGGAACGGAGACGTTACATGGGAATTCGCTTAGAATCCAATCATCTCTGAGCCTTATACAAAAGGCCAATGAAAATTGGCGAGTGGCATTTGCATGACGCGCCACGCCCCGTACATACGGGTATAAATAGCGACGTAATGCGCCAGTCAGACAGGTTCTTCGCTGAGGAGCCGGATTGAGCCGGCGTCAGCGCGACGTCAGGGACGTGGCAGGGGATGTAACGTCTCCGTTCCCTCCTTCAGGGAACGAGGGTTACCTACGTAACCTAGACGTTCCCCTTCAGTCGAATCACTTCGACGTTACATGGGAACTGACCCTATGGAACAAGCCACGTCCCTGCGCCGCGTTACGCAACGACCACGTGCCGGCAGGCGGACGTGTCAACAGGCGGACGTTAACGTAACCTTCCCAACGCCCTGGGGCCCGAGAAGGGGGGCCCCAGGGATGCCAGAAACTGAAGCAGGGGTTGGGGGGGCGGAGACATGAATTCTGTCCATGTGAAAGTAAGAAATTCAATATATCCATAAGAGGGTTTTAGGGATATACGAGGGAAACAGAGGCCTTCTGGTTGACCCCTGGAAAAATATAGAGAAAAATAGCCACAACCTGCGGGGCGAAGGAGACCCGGCAGGAGCACAGTCAAGAGCTACTCCGCGTCTAGCCCGGACTGAGGGGCATGGAGGACCCAGGTTCGCCGGAGGGAACAAACTGGGAGATAGCGCACGGATCCACGTGGGAATGGCGCAGCAAGCCGACACTAGCCGTCCTCCCGGTCACCTGTCAGAACTCGGGAAGAGACGGCCTCTAAGCGAAGGTTGTAAAACCTGGCAAAGGTATTTGGTGTCGCCCAGCCGGCAGCTCTGCAGATGTCCGCTAATGAGGCGCCATGTGCCAACGCGTAGGAAGATGCAACACTCCGTGTGGAGTGGGCATGCAAGCCTAAGGGGCAAGGCTCTCCCTGATATAAGTAAGACAGGGAGATGGCTTCTACCACCCAATGCGCCAACCTCTGTTTGGAGACAGCATTCCCTTTCTGCTGACCTCCGAAGCAGACAAAGAGCTGCTCGGTGCGTCTGAAGTGCCGAGTGCGGTCTACGTAGGTGCGCAGAGCACGGACTGGACACAACGATGCTATAGCTGGGTCTGCCTCCTCCAAGGGCAGAGCTTGCAGGTTCACCACCTGATCGCGGAAAGGCGTGGTGGGAACCTTGGGCACATAGCCGGGCCGGGGTCTCAGGATGACGTGAGAATCGCCGGGCCCGAACTCCAGGCACGCTTCGTCGACAGAGAAAGCTTGCAGATCCCCCACCCTCTTGATGGAGGCCAACGCAGTCAGGAGCGCTGTCTTTAATGACAGAAACTTAAGCTCAACTGAGGCGAGGGGCTCGAAGGGAGGTCCCCGCAGGCCCTGGAGGGCGACGGAGAGGTCCCAAGAGGGTACGAGGCGCGGTCTGGGAGGATTGATCCTCCTAGCGCCTCTGAGGAATCTAACGACCAGAGGGTGCTTCCCTAGGGATGATCCATCCACTGCATCGTGATGTGCGGCAATAGCGGCAACATACACTTTGAGAGTCGAAGGGGACAGCCTGCGCTCCAACTTCTCTTGCAGGAAGGAAAGCACTACTGCAATCGTGCATCTCTGAGGGTCCTGTTCTCGTGAGGAACACCAGTCGACGAATAGACCCCACCTCAGTGCGTACGCCTGCCTTGTAGAGGGGGCTCGGGACTGAGTGATGGTTTCTACCACGGCCTGTGGAAGGCCGGCGAGGTCTGAAGCGTCCCGTCCAGGAGCCAGACGTGCAAGTTCCATAGATCGGGACGTGGGTGCCAGATAGTGCCCATCCCCTGAGAAAGAAGGTCCTTCCTCAAGGGGATTTTCCAGGGAGGGGCTGCCGCGAGGGAATTGAGTTCTGGGAACCAGGTCCTGGCAGGCCAGTATGGGGCGACCAGGAGAACCTGCTCCTCGTCCTCCCTGATCTTGCACAGGGTCTGTGCAAGGAGGCTCACTGGGGGAAAGGCGTACTTGGGCCCCGGAGGCCAGCTGTGGGCCAGAGCGTCCCTGCCGAGGGATACCTCGTTGAGGGAGAAGAACTGCTGGCAGTGGGAGGATTCGGGGGAGGCAAACAGATCTATCTGGGCCTCCCCGAAATGCCTCCAAATCAGCTGGACTGACTCGGGGTGGAGTCGCCATTCTCCAGGGAGGGTGGACTGCCGTGAGAGCTGATCGGCTGCACGGTTGAGTTCCCCCGGAATGTGAATGGCACGTAGCGATTTCAGCCACGTTTGACTCCAGAGGAGCAGACGGCGGGCGAGTTGTGACATGCGACGAGAGCGGAGGCCGCCCTGGCGGTTGATATAAGCCACAGTCGCAGTGCTGTCGGTACGCACAAGTACGTGCTTCTGACGCAACGTCGGTCGGAAGCGACGAAGGGCCAGAAGCACAGCCAGCAACTCGAGGCAATTGATGTGCCACTGCAGTCGAGGTCCTGTCCAGGAGCCCGAAGCTGCTTGCCCGTTGCACACAGCACCCCAACCCGTGGTGGAGGCATCCGTGTAAACCACGATGTGCCTGGACACCTGCCCCAGGGGTACTCCGGCCTGGAGAAAGGCAGGGTCTGACCACGGGCTGAACAGGCGGCGACACTGCGGGGAAACGCCAATCCGGAGTGTGCCATGGTGCCATGCCCGTCTCGGGACTCGGTCGTGTAGCCAGTGCTGAAGCGGTCTCATATGAAGCAACCCCAGCGGCGTTACCGCGGCCGCAGCTGCCATATGCCCCAGGAGCCTCTGAAAAGTTTTTAGAGGAACCGCTGTCTTGTGCCTGAATAAATCTAGACATCTCAGCACCGACTGAGCGCGCTCGTTGGTGAGACGGGCTGTCATGGAGACCGAGTCCAGCTCCACACCGAGAAAAGAGATCCTCTGCACTGGGGAGAGTTTGCTCTTTTCTCGGTTGACCTGAAGGCCCAGGCGGCTGAGGTGCTGAAGCACCAGGTCCCTCTGGTCGCATAGCACCTCTCGAGAGTGGGCTATCAGAAGCCAGTCGTCGAGATAGTTGAGGATGCGGAAACCTGACAGCCAAAGAGGGGCCAGGGCCGCTTCCGCAACCTTGGTGAAAACGCGAGGAGAGAGGGACAGGCCGAATGGGAGAACTTTGTACTGGTATGCTCGACCCTCGAACGCAAACCGAAGAAAGGGCCTGTGGCGAGGAAGAATCGAGACATGGAAGTACGCGTCCTTCAGGTCGATGGCTGCAAACCAATCCTGGGGACGAATGCATGTGAGCATGCGCTTCGTCGTGAGCATCTTGAACGGCAGCCTGAGAAGGGACCGATTCAGGACTCTGAGATCCAGGATGGGTCTTAACCCACCACTCTTTTTGGGCACGATGAAGTAGGGACTGTAAAACCCTGACCTCATCTCGGCTGGAGGGACAAGCTCGATCGCATCCTTCGCCAGTAGGACTGCGACCTCTGCACGCAGGACAGCGGCGTGGGTGTCTGAGTGGACACGAGTGTGAAGGACACCTCTGTACCTGGGCGGAGCTTTGGCGAACTGAATCGCATAGCCGAGACGTACCGTCCGTATCAACCACCGCGAGGGGCTGGGGAGCTGAAGCCAGGCCCCCAAGCGCCTCGACAGGGGTGTCAAGGGAACGTTGACCGACGTGACCGTGGTGGGGCAGCCTAGGGGGGGAACAGGAAGGGGAGACAAGCTGCTCTGAGCAGGGCCTACCTTCTTCCCAGGTTCCCGCGCTGGCGAAAGACAGCTCCGAGTCCGGCTCCGAGAGGGCATCCTGGTGCCGCCCGGAACGGGAACACGGGGCCGAGGCCCCGGAGGTGAAGGAAATTGCTCTTTTATTGAAGTTGTGGGTACCGCCGACCCGTGGGCCGGCGGCAGCGTTAAAGTGCACAACAACCCCCGGCCCTCCAGCGGGAGCGGGGACGTAGATGTTCTCGTCCCCTGAAGAACAAACTTCTCCACCTCCGGGTTGCCCGCGTCAGGGACGTTTCGCGGCTCTTTTGCGGGTGTTCTTTGCAGGTCCCTGAGAGGCGGGCGGCGCCGCACCCCCGCGGCCGGCTCGACGTCGGGCCGTCTCCTTCTTGGGTTCAGCAGGCGACGGAGCAGGTTTGGTGGGGGCCGCGGGGGGGCGCCCTCGGCGACGAGCGGGGGGAGGCTGAGCCACCGGCGGCGGGATGGGTCTAGACTCGCGGCGGGGCAAGATGTGTTGAATGGCCTCCCTCTGCTTCTGGACTGCCAAGAACTGCTGGGCAAAGTCCTCGACAGTGTCGCCGAATAGGCCACTCTGGGAGATAGGAGCGTCAAGAAAGCGAGCCTTGTCGACGTCTGCCATCTGGGCCAGAGTGAGCCATAGGTGTCGCTCCTGGACCACGGCTGTGGACATCACCTGACCAAGGGAACGCGCCGTGACCTTCGTCGCCCGTAGGGCGAAGTCGGTGGCGGCGCGGAGTTCTTCCATAACCCCCTGGTCGGGACCACCCTCGTGCAGCTGTTTCAGGGCCTGGGCCTGATACACTTGAAGGATCGCCATAGCATGCAGGGCGGTGGCGGCCTGTCCAGCGGCGTGGTAAACGCGGCCCGCAAGAGCGGACGAGCGCTCGCACGCCCTGGACGGGAGATGCGGACGATCCCTCCAGGTGGCGGCGCCGCGTGGGCACAAGTGCACCGCCACAGCGCGCTCGACCCGGGGAATCGCTGCATACCCCCTGGCCGCCCCGCCATCGAGGGTGGCGAGGGGAGAGGAGCTGGGGCGGGGCCGTGATGAGAAGGGGGCCCGCCAAGATCTGGTCAGCTCCTCGTGCAACTCCGGGAAGAATGGGACCGAGGGGGGGCGAGGTGGAGCCGCGGGGGCCCTCCCCAGGAACCAATCATCCAGCCTAGAAGGATCGGCCGGGGGCGCCTGGGGCACCTCCAAACCGATCCCCCTGGCGGCCCGGAGGAGCATAGCCGATAGCTCGACGTCCACCTCAGACGGAGCGGCCACCTCTGGAGGGGGCCGCGCCGCCGAAGCGTCCGCCTCGCCAACCGACTCTCCCTCTGATGCTGCGGTCGACATCTCATCCTCCGCAGGAGCACCGAAGGAGACGCTCAGCCCGCTGGGCGGGGAAGCGTACTGCTCCGGGAACTCGACGGGACCACGCTGTGTGACAGAAGACCGCAGGGCTTTCTGGGCCGGCGGTGCGTTCTGCACGGTGACAGTTAAGTCCCCCCCGCGTCTCGCCGCGGTGGCCGAAAAGCATTGACGGCTTAACGACAGACCGCGAGAGGAAGGCGGGGGGAGCCGCCTCGCGAACGAGCGGCGGGACTTCAGCGTGCTCATGGTCATGCATTCGCAATGAATGCATTCACCATCCATGAACGCTGCCTCAGCGTGCTCACTCCCCAAACACGTGAGGCAGTGATCATGTCCGTCCGCAGGAGGGAGGAAACTACCGCATCCTGAAGCGCACGGCCGAAAAGCCATTCTGAAAAGAACGTCTCGCGGCCGCGAGAAATTGCTCTTTTAGCTCCCGGTCTGCCCAGGAAAAAAGCCGCGGGGCGGCTGTGCACTCAACGGGACTTTCTCGCTGGAATGCAGTGCGGCTGTAATGGCCGTGAAAACGGCAGCCCGCAGGAGATCGCTGACGGCCGCCAAACAGAAAGCTCTTTTAGTCTTGGCAGCACGTCAGGAGAGAGAGCAGGAACTCTTTTGAAGAACTCTTTGTAGTAGAAGTCTCGTAGAGAGAGAAATAGCAGGCTCAACATCAGACGGATCTGAAGCGAAGAAGCTGTCTGACTGGCGCATTACGTCGCTATTTATACCCGTATGTACGGGGCGTGGCGCGTCATGCAAATGCCACTCGCCAATTTTCATTGGCCTTTTGTATAAGGCTCAGAGATGATTGGATTCTAAGCGAATTCCCATGTAACGTCGAAGTGATTCGACTGAAGGGGAACTTTATTTTACTAATTAAGGATGAGATTTAATTTGTTTGTTTGTTTGTTCCTTCGTTCATTTAGATTTTTTTTTTTTTTTTTTTTTTTCATCAAATGTGCTCAATTGTCATAATGCACATCATTTTTGGTCCTAAAAACAAACTTCTTTCTTTTTTTTTCTTTGCATGATGATGTTTATTATCATTTCTATTATTATTAATAATAATAATAATAATAATAATAATAATTATTATTATTATTATTATTAATTACAATTTAAATTGCTGTTCAAAAGTTCAGGATCAGTGAGATTGTTTGTTTTTTTTATGAAGAAGAAGTCTTTAATGATTATTAAGGCTGTATTTATTTGATAAAGATACAGACAAATTGTGAAATATTTGTGAAATATTATTACAATTAAAAATAGCAGTGTTCTGTTTTAATATCTTGTAAAAAAAAAAAAAATAATGTATTCATGTTGTCAAAGCTGAATTTTCACCAGACACTACTCCAGTCTTTAGCGTCCTTCAGAAATCATTCTAATATTTTATAACATTATAACAACATTATAGCATTCTAATGATTTATTATCAATGTTGAAAACAGTTTTTGCTGCATAATATTTTTTGAAACCTGTGATATTTTTTTCATGATACCTTGATAAATAAAAAACAGCATTTATTCAAAAATATTTTAAAAATATAAAATATTTATACTTTTATTCAGCAAGGATGTGTTAAATTGACCAAAAGTGATAGAAAAGACTTACATTTAAAAAAAAAAAGATTGCTATTTTGAAAAAATGCTGTCCTTTTTACCAATTTATTCATGAAAGAATCATGAAAAAAAGTATCACAGGTTCCAAAAAAATATTAAGCAGCACAACTGTTTTCAACCTTGTTAATAAATCAGCATATTAAAATGATTTCTGAAGGACCATGAAACACTGAAGACTGGAATAATGGCTTATGAAATTTCAGCTTTGCATGAAAGAAACAAATTATATTTAATAGTATATTAAAATAGAAAAAAAAAAATATTTTAAATTGTAATAATATTTCACAATATTTTTCTGTTTACATTTTTCGTATCTTTATTCATTAACTTTTTTTTTAATCAACCGTATCATAGTAGCTTTCTGGGTAGATTTAAACTATCACATGGCTTTAACTCTAGCTATAATATTAATAGTAGATGTGAATAAATGAATGGAAGAACCGAACGTGCAAGGCCGTAGCGAGAGGACAGAAGATCTGACAGCACCCATCAAACGCAGGCAGCTGTTTTTCCTTCTGCATGGATCATGAGCAAATCTGATGATTGTTAGTCTTGAGGGGTGGGCAGGCTGCCACGGCCATCACTTCGGACAGCTAGAAATTACATGTTTTGGAGCGTGCGCCGACACGAGTGAAAAAGACACTGGTTTAGAGAGAAAAAAAAAGACAAAAATGCCAGGGTTGAAATGCCAGCAACAAGCCAAAGATGCTGATGTGAGTTCACTGGTGGAATCAAGTGCAGTAAGAGTCATATTTCGTCTTGACAGGGGAGAGAAAAGCAGTGAATACATGATCGAACTGGGGGAAATAAGTCCATTGTAAACAACATGCCCAAGGAGACCTATTAGTTTGATTGATCATAAACAAATGCAGACAAGTCCCAGGCTCCCACTCGCTCTCTCTCTCTTTCTCTTTCTCTTTCTCTCTCGCACACAGTCGCTCACTGGAAGTCTCAACCTGGTAATACTGATAGATGTAGGTGGTAAATACATGAATACAGGAGGACAGGAATAGAATTGCTGCAATATATGAAGAACTTCACTTCCCAAGCTAGATGACAGATTACAGCCGTTTGAATGTGCTGTTCGGTGGTCAAACGCATTACATCAGTATTCACTTATAGTTTAGAGGTTCAATCGCAGCATTTTCCTCCCAGCAAGCAAGGGCCCAAACAATCATAATCTACATTGATTCAGTAGCCATTAAGTTATAACCGTGCATTTGAGGAATATATGCATCCCTGCCTCTGCTGAATTATTTTTTATCCCCGGCGGGGCAAACAGCTCCTAATACCGTTCTGTATCAAATGATTCGCAATACGCGCTTTAAAATCCCGTTCTGAATCAAATGATTCGCCATACTTGCTTTGAATTCCCGTTTTAAATCAAATGATTCACCATATGCGCTTTGAATTCCCGTTTTGAATAAAATGATTCAGGATACGCGCTTTAAAGTCCCGTTTTGAATCGAATGATTCGCGATACACTTTTTAAAACCCCGTTCTGAATCAAATGATTTGCCATACACGCTTTGAATTCCCGTATGAAACCAATGATTCGCGATACATGCTTTAAAATACCATTCTGAATCAAATGATTCGCCATACATGCTTTGAATTCCGGTTTTGAATCAAATGATTTACGATACGTGCTTTAAAATCCCGTTCAGAGTCAAATGATTTGCCATACGCGCTTTAAATTCCCGTTTTGAATCAAATGATTTGCGATAAGCGCTTTAAAATCCCATCCTGAATCAAATGATTTGCCATGCGCGCTTTGAATTCACGTTATGAATCAAATGATTTGCGATTCATGCTTTAAAGTCCCGTTCTGAATCAAATGATTCGCCATATGCGCTTTGAAGTCCCGTTCTGAATCAAATGATTTGTGATACGCGCTTTAAAGTCCCGTTTTGAATCAAATGATTCGCCATACATGCTTTAAAATTATGTTCTGAATCAAATGATTCGCCATACATGCTTTAAAATTATGTTCTGAATCAAATGATTCGCCATACGCACTTTGAAGTCCCGTTTTGAATCAAATGATTCACGATACGCGCTTTAAAATACCGTTCTAAATCAAATGGTTCGCCATACACGCTTTGAATTTCCGCTTTGAATCAAATGATTCGCGATACGCGCTTTAAAATCCCATTCTGAACCAAATGGTTTGCCATACGCGCTTTGAAATCCCGTTCTGAATCAAATGCTTCGCGATACGCGTTTTGAAGTCCCGTTTTGAATCAAATGATTTGCGATAGGCACTTTAAAATCCCGTTCTGAATCAAATGATTCGCCATATGCGATTTGAAGTCCTTTCTGAATCAAATGATTTGCGATACGCGCTTTAAAGTCCCATTTTGAATCAAATGATTTGCCATACGTGCTTTAAAATCATGTTCTGAATCAATTGATTTGCCATACGCGATTTGAAGTCCTTTCTGAATCAAATGATTTGCGATATGCGCTTTAAAGTCCCGTTTTGAATCAAATGATTCGCCATACGTGCTTTAAAATCATGTTCTGAATCAAATGATTCGCCATACGCAATTTGAATTCCCGTTTTAAATTAAATTCTCTCTTTAGTGTATTGATTCTGTTATACAGTTGTTTTAAATGGGTTGTTTTTACTTTTGTGTGGGTTTGTTTTTGTGGGTATGTTTTATGATCTTGCTTATCTGTGAAGCACTTTGGTCAGCCTGAAGGCTGTTGTAAATGTGTTATACAAATAAAATTTAACTTGAACTTGAACAAAAGATTATCCATACACGCTTTGAATTCCCGTTTTGAATCGAATGTTTCGCGATGCAGCTTTAAAATCCCGTTCTGAATCAATTGATTCGCCATATGCGCCTTAAAATCCCGTTCTGAATTAAAAAATTATTCGCGATTCGATTGGAGCACTTCGAAACAGTGTATCATTTTGCGACACAGTGGTTTACTGATTCTGAGGTTCAAAGAGCTCAGTTGATGTGTTCTTTGCTCGCTTTCTCTATATAAATTATTTGTTGTTTGAAAGAAAATCTTTACAAGTAATAGGCCTAACTTGCAATGTTTTTATGAAATTGCAATCACGTTAGACAAAGTTTCCATCGTGTTAAAAACATTACATGACTTGACACTCATTATCTGGTACTTGCCTAACAAGACGGGTATATAATGTGCGTTGTTAACAGATTACACTAACATTAGGGTTACTTAGGCCATAGCTTTACTGGAGTTTGGTCAACCTCCGCCTATGGAGAGCGAAAAGAGTTTCAAAAGCATCCCCTCCTCTGCTTTTTTTTCCAAAAATCACACTCTGGGCAGGACTATCTGTATGTTCAACCAATGACAGGCAAGGAGAGTATTGCAGGTATTATTGCTATTTTTGCAACTCACTTTGTTGTTACTATAGGTATGGAAAGACACACTTCTTATTTATTGGGATTTATTTATTTAACTTTTATGATTGTTACATGACAGGTAGGAGAGGAAATTCTGGAAATAGTACAAACTGGAATGAAAATAACATAAACATAATCGGATATGTCAGAACAACCAATTTGATATGATTCAAAATATCAGATTTGTGCATTAGGCTTTGCTGTGTAAATGCAGCCTTAATGGCGTCCTGTTTGTCTCTGTCAATCTAAACCCTCATTCTCGGAAATCCTTCAGACTCAAATTAATCTAAAACCTCAAGTAAAGGTAGTACAGATGCATTTTCCTTCTAGTGGCAGTACATTAGCCATGCCCTTTTTTGCTATTGAGAGCAACCAAATAGCCATGAGTGAATTGAGTTCACTTCTTAACAGAAATTATTTGGTTTGAGGCGGACAGACCAAATCTTATATGAGGGTATGGACAATTCAGTTAAAAAAAAGAACTTGATGGACAAAACAAACAAACAAAACACTCAGTCACTAATGCATTAGGGTCAAAACCTTAGATGTATTAACAATTCAAACAGAATAAATTGTGTACATTAAGTGATTATTTTGTCTGGTGGAATATACTGAAATATTTGTTAGACTGTATCTTTTAAAAACAGTTCAGCTGTTAAAGTGGTCATGACATGAGAAATCAATTTTGCCTTGATCTTTTGGCATATAAGAGGTCTTTGTACCATTAAAACATCCTGCAAGTTGCATATCTTAAAACGTCCTCCTCATTATAAACAAAGCATTTATTTAATCAAGCTCCAAAAATGGCTTGTTTGGATCCGAGGTACAAGATTCACCCTGCGTTCCATTTGGAAGAGCTCATCCCTATGCCCTAATCCCTTCAAAGGGTTTACCCACCGGAGTGAGAGCTTCGAAGTGTTGAAGGGTGTAGGGGACCAAACTAATGTTTCCTTAAAGTGCCCTTCTGCGTTATCATCCCATCCCCATATAGAGATGCCATCCATCAGTCAAAATAATATATTAAAGGTGCTATAGAATGCATTGATTCAATATTTTAAATTGTTCTCTGGTATCTACAGAGAAGGTATATGACATAGGAAAGGGCAAAAATTCTCCAGAAACGGTTTTACAGGTTTATTTACAACCCTAGGAGTTGTCCCTAGAATAAAATGGTCTGTTATTACCTTATTTGGGAGGTTCATGAATAATAATGATGAGCTCTGCTTTGATTGGCTGTTTCGCAGAGCGGCTCATTCAGTAGCTCACATATGGAGGAAAATATATATTTAATCACGGAGCCCGAGCCGCTATTAATATGCGGGTCATTGAAACTGCCATTTTGAATGCACGATCATTTTACTTTCCCTTTTATTTGCAATTGCAGAGCTCTGTGTAACGTTATACTACGGCGGCAGTACTTACCACATATTTTACAAGTTTAGATGCTTGTTAGTGATGCTCAGGATCTGTAATTCATTCGCCATCGTCTGCGCAGTCATCTCTCCTTACTCTGTTTATGTGGTAAGTGAAATCTTATGTACTGCAATGTAACAGACTACCGCTAGCAAGAAGTTATTTGCTATTAAGAAGCGTTATTTGTTTTCCTTGCCTTTCTGAGTACAGACGCCAACCCTTCTCTGCACTTAACACCCCCTGCACAACCTGGAACATAACATTTATTTCCGTGATCTGCCATTTTCGCTATTGTACTCGCTTTGTTTTTTTCACAATAGCTGACCCGCAGAATTTCTGATGATTGGGCTATGCAAATGTTGGGGGCGTGACTATTAATAACTGTGACTATAACGTCATAGTCTGTTTTATGTTAGGATTAGCCTATTTTTCAGTGGTCATTTGCAAACACCAGATTTATATAAGAAGGACGAAATTATGGTGTTTGAGACTCACGGTATGTCATGTACATGTACACAACTGTTATTATTGAACTATGCCAAGGTAAATACAGTTGTCCATTCTATGACACCTTTAAGTGACTTTTATTTAAAGAATTGAAATCCTTTTCATCACAGTGGAGGCTTATTCTAATTATGATAAATGTAGCCTTGTTGAGACTTACTTTAAAAATGTTAAAAAAATGTTCACAGCTTTTTCACTTATTTTAAAGGAGTAGTTCACTTTCAAAACAAAAATGTACAGATAATGTACTCAGCCCGTTGTCATCCAAGATGTTCATGTCTTTCTTTCTTCAGTCGTAAAGAAATTATGTTTTTTGAGGAAAACATTTCAGGATTTCTCTCCATATAATGGACTTCTATGGTGCCCCCGAGTTTGAACTTACAGAATGCAGTTTAAATACAGCTTCAAAGGCCTCTAAATGATCCCAGCCGAGGAAGAAGGGTCTTATCTAGTGAAACGATCGGTTATTTTCTAGAAACGTTTACACTAATATATAATTATATATACACACACTGTAAAAAGTTTACACCAGAACACTAATATATAATTATATATACACACACTGTAAAAAGTTTACACCAGATTCAACTTAAAAACCTAAGTTCAGCAGCTGCCTGAAGTTAAATCAGCTTAAAACTACAAGTCATTTTAAATTATTACAATAAAAATGAGTTGATACAACTTGTAAATTTAAATGGCTTAAGTTGATTTAACTTAAAATCTTAAGGCAGCTGCTAGACTTAAGTTTTTAAGTTGAAACTGGTTAAAACTTTTTACAGTGCACAGAGCTAGACAAGACGAGCATTTGAGGTTAAAACGTATATAAATTGTAATTTTTTTAGAAAATAACCAATCGTTTTGCTAGATAAGACCCTTCTGTCCTCGGCTATGATTGTTTAGAGCCATTTGAAGCTGCATCTTGGAAGTTCAAACTCGGGGGCACCACAGAAGTCTATTATATGGAGAGAAATCCTAAAATGTTCTCCTTAGGACTGAAGAAAGAAAGACATGAACATCCTGGATGACAAGGGGGTGAGTACATTATCTGTAAATTTTTAAGTGTATTCGTGTATTTACTATTATTCTAAATGGAATAAATACCATGTAGGCCTATCACTATTTTAAATATTTTATAAAGTATTCCCCCAAGAATGTCAGCCTTATTAAAGAGATTTCGTTTCTTTATTATAATCTCATTAAAGTTAGATCACAGTTTAACTTCCTTGTGGCGATAAAAATATCAATCTAATTGAGAATTCAAACTCGGATTCCTGTGAGCTATCAGCTTTTAAATATCATGAGCAAGTGCATCACAGCTATTAATTATACTGATTAAATTTTTAATATGTTTTTTTAATAACGTATCAGAATCTGAAAAAAAAAGACTGCAAACCATAGCATCAAACTATCAGCCCAGCCCAGTTTTTTTTTTAATTTGTAAGTGCTTTTTTTTTTTTTTTAGTGGCAGATGCTCCAAGTATTTCAGGTCATCTGAGTGTTGGCAGCTCCTAATATATGTGTTCCCGTCTGACAGCACTCCGGTCCTTCATTTCCTGCACTATATGACTGTGGACTGATGTTGATATTGTAGTGATATTTTGGTAGTCTTGCGGCCACTCAGAGTCTTCTGTGAGGTCGAGAGAGGTGGTTTGCTGAGGCAGAGTCTCTGTGACAGATGGGCTGTTTGTTCTCGGCGCCGGATATCACCCGAAATCTGGGCGAAAAGCGGTAGATTACCTATGATGGATGAAGACGGTTTGCACCACTGTCGCAGTCGTTGCATCACGCGGCCCTTCTGTAATAACCTGAATGTTAGGGTTTGCATTTTACAAGATATAGTTTCAGCTTGTAGAAGCTTCTGGCTGTACTTATTTACTCGAACCGATCTAAATACGGTGCGTGTTATACGCGTAAATACATTGTGCGTCCTGGGTATATTTGCAAGTGGCATATGTTAAACATCTAATTAAGTAAAGGAACTTTCAAGCCTAAAGGGACTGAGAAAGAAATTGCATCATTCATCTCAATTTGTTTGGTGTTGTTCTTGTTTATTGGATAAATGCCCAATGTATTATTTTCATTGTGTCCTCAACTACAAAGAATGCATCTTGTATATAGTGGCTAATCCCTGGAGACACCCAGGGAAAAATAATATTCGCCTCTGATTTTCTTTAACTCACAAACACAATTCTGGTTATGAGGTACTCAGCAAATATGAGCTCAAAGGGGCCGATCAACATTTCTGTTGATGACAGTTAGTATTCTGCTGTATATACTCAAAACTATGCTTTCTTAGTTGAATTAAAATACAGTGGCAAGGATGGAGAAACTATGAATATACATCAAAAAAAATCCATGTATTTTATTTTATTTACAAAAGATTTCTGTTTCAAAATAAATGGTGTTTTTCTGAACTTTCTTTTCATTAAATAATCCTGGAAAAAATGGATCACTGTTTCCACAAAGATAATAAGCAGCACTACTATTTTCAACATTAATGATAAGCCATTCTTATTAATAATAAGAAGAAATCATCAGAATGATTTCTGAAGGATTATGTGACACTTAAGACTGGAAATTGAAACACAGGAATAATAAAAAGAAAAGAAAAAGAAAAAAGAAAAAAAAAAAACAAGGCAGAAATAATAACAAAAATATCAAATAAATAAATAAATAAATAAATAAAATGATTAAAATGTATTTGTTTTTATTTTATTTTATTGTATATTATATTTTATTTTTATTTTAAGTCATGCTTTGGACATGAATATTTTTAAATATTATTAATATTTTAGAAGTATTTTGATTTTCGCTTTGATTTTCAGTGCATACGCAAACTAAAGATGTACTTAAAAGCAGGGGGGAAACACAAAGTGGCTATCAGAAATATCAAAATATTCTATATTCCATAATGATTTACAAATATCATTATATTTTCAGTATAATTTCTTTCTTTATTTTATTGTATTTTATTTTAAAATATCATGAATTTTTAAATCATAAATAGACATGTCAGTATTTTTTTAAATATTACAAAATATTTTTAATTTTATAAACCTTTTATCAAGAATTTCAGCATTTAAGGCTTTCAGCCTTTTTAATGAGACTTTTTTGTCTTCATTATAATCTCATGAATGTGTGCAAACTTAAAAAATAAAAAAATAAAATAAAATAAAAAAATAAAATAAAAATCTTACTGACCCCAAACTTTTTAAACAGCTTTTTATTTTATTTTATTTTATTTTATTTTATTTTATTTTATTTTATTTTATTTTATTTTATTTTATTTTATTTTATTTTATTTTATTTTATTTTATTTATTAATTTATTTTTTAAGAATATCATGCATTTTTAAATTATACATTGAACAGTATTTTGAATATTATAAAGTATTTTTAATATTATAAACCTTTTATCAAGAATTTCAGCCTTTTTAATGAGACTTTTTTTGTCTTCATTATAATCGCATGAATGAATGCAAACTTAAAAAATAAAAATAAATAAATAAATAAATAAATCTTACAGACCCTAAACTTTTAACCAGTATTTTATTATTTTATTTTATTTTATTTTATTTTATTTTATTTACTCATCTTTAAAAAATAAAAAATAAGGACATGTCAGTATTTTTAAATAATTTAAAGCAATTTTAATAAATTAATTTCATTTCATTTCATTTCATTTATTTTTTTATTATAATAATTCTATGTACTTGTTTTCTTTAATAAAAAAAAACAAACAAACATGAATTTATAAATCACACATTGGACATGTCAGTACTTCAAATATTATATTATAAAATTTATTTTATTTTACATTATTTTATTTGAAAGCAAACTTAACAAAAAATAAAAATAAATAAAAAATACAGACCCCCAACTTTTAAACATAATTTTCATTTCATTTCATTTCATTTCATTTAAAATACCATGCATTTTAGAATCATATAGGACATGCCACTATTTTTAAATATTATAAAGCATTTTTAATATTATAAACCTTTTAAGAATTTTAGACTTTTTAATGAGACCTTTTCTGTCTATATTAAAAATATTTTTATTATTATTATTTTATTTATTTTTTACAAATATCATGATTTTTAAGAATTTCAGAATTTCATTATATCAAGAATTTCAGCCTTTTTAATGATACTTTGTGTCTTCGTTATTATTTCATGACACTTATTTACGCAGTTATACAGTTTCGTTCTTCATGCCCCATAAACAAAATTATCCAGCTATTTCGTTTTATATTAATCTGAAGTCATTGTCTACACTGATTTAATCATTTATGCATTTTTAAACAAATTAGCCCATTACTGACCCTTTCACAAACAAGGACAGCACCATTAAAAATAGATGTGATGCCACCTTTACTCAAAGCATTTCAACACGGCTCCCTGTGAGCCACAGCCTTAAAAACCTAAAAGTAAACAAGAAGTGAAGTATATTTAAGTGACAGAGAGACAGTCTGGCTGTTTCCCAGGACTGTTTAGCGATCTAAATGAGGAGGTAATTACGCTGGATGCTGGACGGGCATTGTCAGCTCTTTAAAAGTGCTTCATTTGAGAGTCTGGGAGTTTGGAAGAAACCGCTGGAATCAGCTGTTACTAAACCCAGCAAACTCTGACGAATGATCAAACTCCAGCGGCTGACGATATGATGTCCAGTCACAGGACATAAAATCACCGTTAGACATGATTTATGCGCTCGGTCTGATGTTTAGAGAAATATCGCCGTTCGGGCTGTCCATTTTTATCCCCATCTGTGCGTTAGACGTATTTGGGTCTTTGAGGATCCGCGCCTGATATTATAAGCCGGAATAGATGGAAAATGATGCAACAAAGACTAATTTTGGCGAAGACTCGCTAAGAAGTCTCGAGGCTGAGAAGCATCACTCTTCAGTAAGGTGACTGCATATGCCGCCATTAGTGCTTTCCTCTCTCCAGTGATCAGACAAATGAAGCAAGAAGTTGCGATGCCGCCCATCTTGAACCCTGATCATAACATGTAATGGTTTGGCCAGGTGCTGGGGTGGCATTAGACCTACCGGACAGGTGGCGGTGGGACGGAGGATGGCTTCGAGCTCCAATAATGAGAGCCGTGCCAACTGGACTCCCATCTGCTGCCATGCTAAGCGCTCTGAGCCATTAAAAACAGCCTCTTCTCATTCAGAGAGGGTTTGGTGAGCCCATTTCTCCTTCAGGGCATTCGCACAGTCAAGGAGGGTTTGTGAAAGACTCGTCTGGTGACAAGTGCGACAGCTTCCTGGTTAAGGGATGATGGGAAGGTGAAGGCACACTGCGATAGCGCTTTTGATTTTCGGTGCATATGCAAACACTCGAGATTTCAAGATGCACTTGAAGGGGAAAAAAAACACACCGTTGGCCATTGGCAGCTGGGTCATTCCAGTTATGCATATTTGCATTTACTTTTTTATGTTTCTATCAGTTTTTAAAGATGGAAATGGAAGTCGTTATTAAAGCGAAAATTGTGATAGTCTTTTCTTCCCATATTTAGATGTACACTCTTAAAAATAAAGGTGCTTCACGATGCCATAGAAGAACCTTTTTTGTCTAAATGGTTCCATAAAGAACCTTTAACAT
The DNA here is from genome assembly GCF_049309525.1 of Garra rufa. Lineage (NCBI taxonomy): Eukaryota > Metazoa > Chordata > Actinopteri > Cypriniformes > Cyprinidae > Garra > Garra rufa. The sequence continues at coordinate 31,533,359 of NC_133374.1, forward strand.
CTGTTTCCCAAAAGAAGGTTCTTCAGATAATAAAAAGGTAAGAAAGAGATGGTTCTTTGAAGAACCTTTGACTGAATGGTTCTTTGTGGAACCAAAAATGGTTCTATGGCATCGCTGTGAAGAACCTTTTGAAGCACCTTTATTTTTAAGAGTGTATATCTTAGTGAAAAAGATATTTCATAATATACCATATATGTCAATTTTGTTTATTTTCATTGTACACATAAGTACACGAGTTTAATGTTTTTCATAAAAAATATTATTTATTTAGAAATATTCCAATTATTCATTTATTCATTCATTCATTTGTTCCTCTTTTTTATAATTAAAAAAAATGTTTTCTTGGCTGAATAATTCACTTAAGTCACTTAATTTTGGTGGAAAAACAACAAAACAAATATCAGCAGTTGATTAACATGAATTTAATTAGTTCTTTGATGTTTTGTGGTATTAGTTTTTCACTTTAAAATATTCCATCATGTTATTCTTATATCAAAAGATGGATTCAAAAATGGTATTTATTTCACTTTCGAAGCCTGTGCTTTTTTTTTTTTTCCACTTTTAAAATATTCTAACTTGTTTGGAAAAATGACAGAATCCAATATGCTTTTATCAAAAGATGGTTAAAAATAATAATATTAACTTGAATTAACTTTATTAACTTCATTAAAGGCTTTTATCTCTTTGTATTTGTTTGTTTAAAAGTTAAAATTTTCTAAAAATAAATGTTATTTATTTTATTTTATTTTATTTATTTTATTATTATTTTTTTAAACATCATGAAGTTTTACATTTTAAACATTTTGGACATTTAAATATTATGAAGTACTTTTAATATTATAAACCTTTGATCAAAAATTGCTTATCCATTGCTGATATTTGTTTTGTTGGTTTTCACCAAAATTAAATGACTTTCTGAATTATTTAGCCAAGAAAGCTTTTCATTGTAGTTGTTATTATTATTATTTGATTAGAGAAAAATGTATAAAAAATAAAATAAAATGTAACATGCTTACATACATCCATACATACTGTCTCATTAAAAAGGCTGAAATTCTTGATATAATGAAATTCTGAAATTCATAAAAATTAATGATATTTGTAAAATAAAAATAAAAAAATAATAAAATAAAGTAAAGTAAAGTAAAGTAAAGTAAAGTAAAGTAAAGTAAGAGAAAATTGAATAGCATAAAATAAAATACAGTTAAATTTGGTTTCAGTATTATTATTATTATTGTTGTTGTTTTAAGTTTGCATACATTCATGAGTTAAAATGGACAGAAAAGGTCTCATTAAAAAGACTAAAATTCTTGATAAAAGGTTTATAATATTAAAAATGCATTATAATATATAATGCAATATAATAATAATATTAAATTAAATTAACCTTTTTTTACCTAATTTACCTGTAATTTAATTTAAATTTGTGTTTGTTTGTTTGTTTGTTTAACAGTTTAAAGTTATTTGTTTATTTATTCATTTATTTATTTATTTATTTATTTATTTATTTATTTATTTATTTATTTATTTATTTATTTATTTATTTATTTATTTCCTTTCTCTAATCAAATAATTGTTTAAGAAATACTTTCTTGGCTAAATAATTCAGAAAGTCATTTAATTTCTGTGGGAAAACAACAAAACACACATCAGCAATGGATAAGGAATGAATTTAATTAATTCTTTGATGTTTTGTGGTATTAGTTGTTTTGTTTTTTTTACTTTAAAATATTCCATCTTGTTTGGTAAAAAGACAAAATCCAATATGCTTATATCAAAAGATGGTTAAAAATAACAATATTAACTTGAATTAACCGTAATATTAACCTCATTACACAAAGGCTTTTATCTCTTTATTTGTGTTTATTTGTTTGTTTGTTTATAGGTTTAAAGTTCATTAAATAATGAAGTTTAAGTGCTTTGAGCAGGTGCTGCACTCAACAGGACAACAATTTCCAAAATGACTTATTTTTATTACATTACTTTTTGAACCTTATATTTTACATTTATTTATTTATTTATTTATTTATTTGTTTATTTGTTTGTTTGTTTGTTTGTTTGTTTGTTTTCTCTAATTAAATAAATACAATGCTTTCTTGGCTAAATAATTCAGAAAAAAACATTTAATTTTGGTGTAAAAACAACAAAACAAGCATCAGCAATGAATAATCAGTGAATTTAATTAATTCTTTGATGTTTTGTGGTATTAGCTTTTGATTTCACTTAAAAATATTCAGTCTTGTTTGGTAAAAAGACAGAATCCAATGTGTGTATATCAAAATATGCTTAAAATGTATAATAACAATATTAACTTACATTAACCATAATATTTACTTCATTACACAAAGACTTGTATCTCTTTATTTGTGTTTGTTTATTAGTTTATAAGTTTAAAGTTCATAAAATAATAAAGTTTAGGTGCTTTGAGCAACAGGAAAACAATTTTCAAAATTTTTCCAACTTTTATTTTGTTTGTTTGTTTGTTTGTTTGTTTGTTTGTTTGTTTGTTTGTTAAAAATGCTTTCTTGGCTAAATAATTCAGAAAGTCACTGGAATAACAACAAAACAAGCAATTAATTTAATTTAATTATTTGATGTTTTGTTATTAATTGCTTTTTCACTTTAAAATATTTCATCTTGTTTGGTAAAAGTACAGAATCCAATATGCTTTTATCAAAAGATGGTTTAAAAAATTAATATTAACTTCATTTTCAAAGCCTGTGATGTTTTGTGGTATTAGTTTTTTTTCTCTCTTTAAAATATTCATGGTTAAAAATATTAATAATGATATCAACTTAAATTAACCTTAATATTTTTAATTAGATATAAGTTTAAAATTCATAAACTAATAAAGTTTAAGTGCTTTGAGCAGGTGCCGTACCCAACAGGAAAACAAAATTATTTATTCATGTGCATACATATTATTTGTTTATTTGTTTCTCTAATCAAAATTAAAAAAAAAAAAACTTTATTGGATAAATATTTCAGAAAGTCACTGGAAAACAACAAAAACATCAGCAATGGATTAGCTTTTTTTTTTTTTTGATGCTTTGTAGTATTATTGTTTTTTTTTTTCTTTAAAATATTTATTTTAAATAATATTTACTTCTCTTTAAAAGCCTGTGATGTTTTGTGCTATTTGTTGCCTTTTTGCACTTTAAAATATTCTATCTTGTTTGGCAAAATTACTAAATCCAGTATGCTCATATCAAAAGATGTTTAAAAAAAATAATAACAATATTAACTTAAATTAATCTTAATATTTACCTCATTACACAAAGGCTTTAATCTCTTTATTTGTGTGTGTTTGTTTGTTTGTTTGTTTGTTTGTTTGTTTGTTTGTTTGTTTGTTTGTTTGTTTGTTTGTTTGTTTGTAAGTTTAACATTTATAAAATAATGAAGTTTAAGCAGGTGCTGTACTCAACAGGACAACAATTTTCCAAAATACTTATTTCTATTACATTACTTTGACATAGCTTTTATTTATTTATTTATTTATTTATTTATGTACCCCTTTTTTATATTTCTTTTCACTAATTCAATAAAAATAAAATGTTTAAGTGCTTTGAGCAGATGCTGCACTCAACAGGACAGCAATTTCCAAAACGACTTACTTTTATTACATTACGTTTTGTACCTTTTATTTATTTATTTATTTATTTATTTATTTATTTATTTATTTATTTATTTATTTATTTATTTATTTATTTATCTTTCTCTAATCAAATAAATAAAATGCTTTCTTGGCTAAATAATTCAGAAAGTCACTTAATTTGGGTGGGAAAAAAACAAAAGTATCAAAACAAGTATCAGCAATGGATAAGCAGTGAATTTAATTAATTATTTGATGTTTTGTGGTATTAGTTGCTTTTTATTTCACTTTAAAATATTTCATCTTGTTTAGTAAAAAGACAGAATCCAATATGCTTATATCAAAAGATGGTTAAAAAGTAATAATATGGACTTCATTTTCAAAGCCTGTGATGTTTTGTGGTATTAGTTGTTGTTTTTTTACTTTAAAATATTTAATCTTGTTTGACAAAATAACAGAATCCAATATGCTAATATCAAAATATGGTTAAAAATAATAATATTAACTTAAATTAACCTTAATATTTACCTCATTACACAAAGGCTTTTATCTCTTTGTTTGCGTTTGTTTGTTTGTTTGTTTGTTTGTTTGTTTGTTTGTTTGTTTGTTTGTATGTTTAAAGTTAATAAAATAATGAAGTTTAAGTGCTTTAAGCAGGTGCTCAAAATGGCCTTTTTTATTACATTACTTTGACAAACTTTATTTATTTATTTATTTATTTATTTATGTTTGTTTGTTTGTTTGTTTGTTTGTTTGTTTGTTTGTTTGTTTGTTTGTTTGTTTGTTTGTTTGTTTGTTTGTTTGTTTGTGTACCCCTTTTTTACATTTACTTTCTCTAATTAAATAAAAATAAAATGCTTTCCTGGCTAAAAAAATCAGAAAGTCACTTAATTTTGGTGGAAAAAAACAACAAAACAAACATCAGCAATGGATAACCAATGCATTTGATTAATTCTTTGATGTTTTGTAGTATTATTTATTTATTTTATATCTGTTTTTATTCAAGTATTCAATCTTGTTTGGTAAAAAGACAGAATCCAATATGCTTATATCAAACGGTAGTTAAAAAAAATTATAATAATTTACTTAACTTTCAAAAGCTTGTGATGTTTTGTGCTATTAGTTGCTTTTCTGCATTTTAAAATATTCCAACTTGTTTGGCAAAATGACAGAATCCAATATGCTTATATCAAAAGAAGCTTAAAAATAATAATATTAACTTGAATTAACTTTACTATTAATCTCATTACACACATGCTTTTATCTCTTTATTTGTGTGTGTGTGTGTGTGTGTGTGTGTGTGTGTGTGTGTGTGTGTGTGTGTGTGTGTGTGTGTGTGTGTGTGTTTGTTTGTTTGTTTATAGGTTTAAAGTTCATTAAATAATTAAGTTTAAGTGCTTTGAGCAGTTGCTGCACTCAACAGGACAACAATTTTCGAAATTACTTATTTTTATTACATTACAAAGTTTTATTTACTTTCTGTAACTTGTATTTTAAATTTGTTTATTAATTTATTTTCCTTTCTCTAATCAAATATTTTTTTTTTTTTGTTGGCTAAATAATTCAGAAAGTCACTTAATTTTGGTGAAAAAACAACAACAACAAAATCAGCAATGGATAAGCAATGAATTTAATTATTTCTTTGATGTTTTGTAGTATTATTTATTTATTAATTTTAAATTATTTATTTAAAATATTCCATCTTGTTTGGTAAAAAGACAGAATCCAATATGCTTTTATCAAAAGGTGGCTAAAAATAATAATAATATTTAATTAACCTTCAAAGCCTGTGATGTTTTGTGCTATTAGTTGCTTTTTTCCACTTTAAAATTTTCCAACTTGTTTGGCAAAACAACAGAATCCAATATGCTAATATCAAAAGATGCTTACAAATAATAATATTAACTTGAATTAACCTTACTATTAACCTCATTCTTTTATCTCTTTATTTGCGTTTGTTTGTTTATAAGTTTAAAGTTCAATAAATAATAAAGATTAAGTGCTTTAAGCAGGTGCTGTACTCAACAGGACATTTTTTTCTTTTCTTTTTTTTTTGAGAGAGAAAGCAGCATAGCTCAGTGTGCTAACTGCTACGCTATGCTTTTGACACCATTTTAGAAAGATAAATAGATAATAGACAGATTGCCTCAGTGATGTGAATGGTACTTCATCATTTTGCGCTCAGACAATAATGTGACAATCCACTTCTTAACTGGCCTTTATTTTATTCGGAGCATACGAAAAAAAATTGAAGCTTGTATCCGTCACAAACTGACTGACAGGGCTTGACAGTTGACTGTATTGGTAGCATGGTGGTTGTAATTGTTAGCTGTCAACATACATCTTATGTGAGCGGCTCGGATTGTAACAGCGCTGGGCTTTTTATTGACCTTGAATCTCAGCCCTCATTCCTATATCTCAAATTGCGGCGTAAGGCCAGCCTTTCCGTCACTCCGTAATTTATCTCCAGATTGTAATTGATGACCGCAACTGGGAAGATCTGAGACAACCGCCTCGGAGCGGAGAAAAATCCGTAATAACCCATAAGAACGCATGAGAAACATTAAAAAGACAAATCTTTTTGTTTGGAGGCGGTGAACACTTGAATTTAGCTCTCTCTCTCTCTATGGACTACATAAGAGCTAAACAACCACTCGAGATCCCGCTTCTGTGCGCTTATAAAAGCCACGGTAATTTAGCGCGACTGACCCCGCAGGACGTTCATAAATATTCACAACAGCAAGTAAAGAGGCCTATGTAAACAAAACGTTGTCAGTCCTTGTTTGGGCGATATATCGGCTGTTTTGAGCAGAGGAGGCACCAGGGACCGAGAGTAAATTACTGGGCCGGAAATTGAGTTATTGGGAATCGCCCTGTCAACAGGGGTGTTAGCGAGGCGTGCAGTTGCCTTGGATTCCCAGGGCCCAGTTAAGTGGTTGCTATGCGTCTGAGCCCATGGGCCGCCCAATGTCAGCAGGTCCAACCCTCTTCGTGTAGGGCCAAATAATAACGGTTGTTTTCTGATGCTGTGTTTGTTGGCTCACTTGCAGACAGATCCTCTTGTACTCAGTGGGGTTTGACCATTAAACGGGCGACCTTGAGAATCACCTGAAGCTGGCGTCCTCTTGGTTACTGTCGCCCGTGAGCTTAATGAGAGTGTTTCTTAACACATTTTGATGTGTTGACTAACATACTAAAGCACATGTAAAGTACTTCATTGATTAATTTTAACTTGAAGAATAAAAGTCATACTAGTTTGGGACCAGAAATGACACAGGCTTCTCCCAGAAGATAATAAGACGAGAGTCGTCATTGTGGAAAAAAAGTATTTCTCAGCTTTTATTTACATTTGAACAAAAAGTGGCATGTCCAAAATTATTCATACCCTTCTTAATAATCAATAGAAAAGCCTTTATTGGCTATTACAGCAATCAAATGCTTCCTATAATTGCTGACCAGCTTTTTTTGCATGTCTCCACCGGTATTTTTGCCCATTCATATTTAGCGATGAGCTCCAACTCTTTCAGGTTGGAGGGTCTCCTTGCCATCGCCCTGATCTTTAGCTCCCTCCACAGATTCTCAATTGGATTTAAGTCAGGACTCTGTCTTGGCCACTGCAAAACATTAATGTTTTTGCCAAAACATTAGGTTCCCACCATCATGTTTGACAGTGGGGATGGTGTTCTTAGGGTTGAAAGTTTCTCCTTTTTTACGCCAAATGAAGGCTACATCATTGTGGCCAAACAATTCAATTTTTGTTTCATCTGACCATAAAACAGAAGACCAGAAGTCCTCTTCTTTGTCCAGAGGAGCATTTGCAAAGGCCAACCGGGCTTTTGTATGCCTTATCTGGAGAAGTGGTGTCCTCCTTGGTCTGCGTCTGTGAAACCCAGCGGTGTGCAGTGTCCGCTGGACTGTCTGCCTTGAGATGTTGCCACCAGCAGAGTCCAGATTCATAAGGATGGTCTTGGTGGTGATCCTTGGATTCTTTTTTACCTCTCTCACTATCCTCCTGGCCATCTCAGGTGTCACTTTTGGCTTCCGACCACGTCCTCTGAGATTTTTCACAGTGCGGAATGTCTTGTATTTAATAAGAATACTTTGCACTGTAGCCTCTGGAACTTCAAAACATTTAGATATGGTCTTATAGCCCTTTCCTGACTTGTGAGCAGCCACAATGCGCAGCCGCAGGTCCTCAGTGAGCTCCTTTGTCTTAGCCATGACTGTCCACAAACCAACAGCAGAGAGCTTCTGTTTTTCACCTGTTGAGTTGATTAAAACAGCTGTTCCCAATGAATCAGGGTAATTAGGATGCTTTAGAACAGCTTTGACTATTTGGAATGGTATAGAACTTTGGATTTTTCCATAGACTGTGACAGTTTGCAAAGGGTATGAATAATTTTGGACATGCCACTTTTTGTTCAAATGTAAATAAAAGCTGATATATATATATATATATATATATATATTCACAATGATGCCTCTTGTACATCATCTTTTTATCTTTTGGGAGAAGCCTGTGTCATTTCCGGTCAAAAAAAGAAAAAAGAAAGAAACTTGCTGGTTGAATAAAAGTAACTTTAAGTCAGAATTTGCCAGGGGTTCTAGTTTTGGGCTTGACTGTATATACTTTTTATCCACAAATGTTCATCAGCTCAAATATGCATAAGGAAGTTAAAATAGCACGACTGCATTGACAAATACGTTTTTATATCACTTTTGCATTTGTTTACACTATCGGTTAGGTTTGAGGGTTGGGTTTGGTATAGAGGATATTTTCAACACAATAGAGCATTAACCTTTAGCAACACTCCCTGGATATTTGAATTCTGAACAGCCGCATATGTACCTCAAGCAGTGTAATAAAAATGAAGCAATATGTGCCTGCACCAACTTAATAAAAACATGCCATGGTCACGTATTGAACATGTTTTAGCGCCACTCTTTAGACATTACACTTTGAAACTGTGTAGTAAGGTACATAATTATGGTGTTGCAGAAATGTATATAGATGCACGTATTTTCATGAGCCTAAGTACTTGTTAATGCATACAGCAGTACACTTTAAGCATATTTCTATAGAAGTAATTATGAAAATATATAAAGATGTGCTTAAGTGGGTCAAAAAAGTACTCTAAAGTTCAGCGAAATGAACTTGCAGACAGATTTTCTTGTACTCAGGGGGGGTTTGACCATTAAACAGGCGACCTTGAGACTCACCTGAAGCCGCCGTCCACTCGGTTCACGCAGCCCCGCGAGCCAAATGAGAATAGAGGCTGGTGTCATTTTTGGAGTGAAGCTCAACATTGACCTTGTTTGAGTAAAACTTGATGAGTTTCTTGAACTCTTGCTCTTTCAATTTCAGCATCGTCTTGATGAGTTTCCTTTTTTGTCTTTGTCGGTGTTTAATGTTTGCGCTTCCAGATCAGCGAGCTAAGATTTGCGTGCTCTCCGGAGACCTGTGAGCAATGGAGAGCATTGAATTTTAAGAACGACTTTAGAAAAGCTGATCTCACCTTTTCACCTTGCTGTCATCTGGCATGCTAATTGGAGGAATGGAGCTAGTCATTGCTGACCCCTGGAAAAAATAACTATATGAAAATAAAAATAATAAATAAATAATCAGGCACAACATAATAAAGTGTCAAGTGATGAACCACATCTATTCCATGTTAAATGGCTAGTTTGCACAAAAATAGCAATTGTCACTATTTAGGCATTCATGTTGTTCCACACCTGTATGACTTTCTTTCTTTAGGTTTAGTGGCAGTGGTTCCATATATATTACATTGAATATGTAAAAATGTGAGATTTAAAAGACATTAGAGAAGATTTTCAGTAAGTGATTAAAATGTCAGTCATTTCTTTACACAAAGCAGATGACTTCAGAAAACTATGAAAGCTTGTTCATGCCACTAGATAAAAATAAAAAAGGTAATTGTGACTTTGTATCTAACAATTCAGACTTTTCTATGAGATATAAACTCATAATTTGTGAGTTATAAAGTCAAAATTGTCGCAGTTGCATTTTATAAAGTCAAAATTGTGAGCTTTTTTTCTCAGAATTGCTAGTTTATTGTGAGTTATAAGGCCAGAATTGTGAGATTTAAACTAAAAATTGTAAGAAAAAAATATTGTTTACTCATCGAAAACATGTACTTTATAATTAGCAATTGCAAGTAAAAAAAAAGTCAGAATTGAAAGTTATAAACTTTTAATATAAAATGTATATACATAATATAATATGTGAGTTTGTATTTCACAAATCTGACTTCTATATCTCACAATTCCTTATAATTTGCAATTGCAAGTTTACATCACACAATTCTGAGAAAAGTCAGAATTGCAAGATGTAAAAGTGCAATTGCAAGAAAAAGAATCAGAATTGTGAGATAAAGTCAAAATTGCAAGCTTTTTTCTCAGAATTGCAATTTTATTGCAAGTTATAAAACCAGAACTGTGGGATGGAAATTCTATGAAAACAGTATTTTTTACCCATCACAAATAGACTTTATAATTAGCAATTGCGAGTTAAAAAAAAAAGTCAGAAT